>NW_009940409.1:0-22649 GCF_000696875.1 Nestor notabilis | reverse complement strand
TCTTTCCCACTTTTTATACCTTCCCCCACTTCCTACTTCGAATTTTTTTTTTCTCTCAATGTTCAATATCAACAATGCTTTCCTTCTGGCTTCCAAAATGTTATTCTCCACATTATGCAGATCAAGAAAAAGCAAGTGCAGAGCTTGAGATGCACGTTTGATAGTTCTTTCTAAAAATAGGTGGTCTCTATGGCAATATTTCACAGTGCCCTTGAAGGTGAAAATTCAGTTTTGCTAAGCAGAAGTCTTTCAGCAAAAATGATGGATCTCACTTCTGTAAGGAGATTGCTATTGTCAAAGCTGTATATTCAAAAAGTCAAAAGACTTTGGAGAAATACATCTTTAAAAAAGTCAGGAACTAGGCAAACTCTTCCCTTAGAAACTGTTGCATATTACTTTTTCATTACCTTGATACTATTCTTTGTCTCCTTTTATTCACCTCTAAAAAATTGCATAGTTTGATTTTCTTAATTTATTACAAAGATCTTTATGAACTGTATCATCTATTATAGAAATGAAACACTGAAACAACTCTCCTTATCACTTCAAGCTGCTTGTGTCTTTAGAAGGTGTCTCAATATTGACAACCTATATGTGGAACTTGTTGTAATGAGCACCTTTTTTTTGTCTCTCTAATCAGAAGCAATTTTACTTTCACCTGATCTGGTTCTGTTATCATGATTCACTTGAAAGAAATGCATGTTTAGCTTTTGTCAGGGCTTAAAGATTGTTACCTTCATTGCATTCCAAACACATATAGCTTTTCGGTGTGATGTTTTGTATGTATATTTACTTACTTTGCTATACTGTATTTACTTACCTAGATATTCTTACTTTATACTCTTGTTTTGGCTTCTGGCAGAGCTACCATGGGAAAAAAAAAATCTCTGAGCTGTATGTCTTTAGTGGACATCAGAGTATTTCCTCTGTTAAGTCAGGTTTTCAAAATCAGAGTTGCCTGTGTACTTCTGTTATCTTTCCCATCTTACCTATAACTATATAGCTAAGAGACTCATGCAAATCAGATACTGCAATGCATATGTCATCCCTAAATATGAGCTTTCAGGGACCGGATTTGTTTCCTTTATGCAGTGATTAGTTATCTACTCGTTACACACTAGTGCATGTGGCAATATAAAACAGAACTGAATTTTGAAAATTCACAGGGGACTTATGATGCATAAAGCTGCAGAGATGATGGCCAAAAGGACTGATTTTTCTTTCCTGATTTTAAATTAGGTAATATCCAACAGGAATAATATAAAAAATGTGTCCATATGGGAATTTAAAGAAGGATTGTTACAGAAGTATGGGTATCATTCAAATTATTATCAGAGAAAAGGGAGGAATGGGGAGGACTACAAAATAGGTTTGTGGATATCAAATTTAAAATTACTTTTCTGTTGAACGATTGACTTGGAACAAAAAATATATGTCAAAAACCCCATGATATCAACAACACTAATATGAAAATGTGTTACATACAGTCCATTAAATCGACAGACTGAAATTTAGCATGTTTAGTTTGCTGGTGCATCAGCAAACAGGCTGGCAGCAATCATGCAACAGGACTATGAGAAATTTCAAAATTGTACAGAAGTACAAGTGCTCTAGAAGTAGAATACATTAATTTTATCAATGTTTTTAGTTCTAATAAAATAGTCTAACACCTGTGTTGCTGCCAAAAAATTAACACTGTAAGAATAAGAAAAAATGTCTGTTTATGACAAGAGTTTAGCATACTCAATATCCTTTGGAGTCCTTATACCTCTATTTGTTGCTCTGTGGTATAGCCTTCATTAAAATTTGACAGGCTAATTTCATTACTACTTACACAGCCATTTAAAATTGTGGACATATGCATGAAAAAGTAAGAAAGACCCCTGTTTTCGGCAAATTACATTATAACTCCAAAGTAAAGCATTTGTTATTCTCAATTCTTATACTGTCGGAATTGCTAAGATTAGTACTGATCGAATTTTAAATTATGTTTCTGTAGTCACAGAGTTTTGTCATCTGATGTGTGTGTGCAAGACATGAAACACCGAAGTGAGAGATCTGCAATACTTGAACATATATTCTATTGTGGGTGTCATATAGGCAATAACCAAATAAGGAATTTTATATCACCTTATCGACTGTATGTCCCTTAGTGTTTTTCCTTAGAAGACACTAAGAGCTTTGTAGAATAAGGAAGACCTGGAGGGGAGGACAAAGAAACAAACAAATCTGGTTATGTACTGATTTTTAGTGTGCAGTATATACGCACATACATGTATAGAACATGCGTAATGTTAATAATGTTAGTCTTTGTGAATTCTTGGATACTTTCCTAATAGTAACCATTGGAAAAGCCCTAAGATTCATGCATATCATGTGTAATGTCAAGTCGTGTCATATCAATACCCAGTGTATCAGAGCCTCATAACTTTAGGAGTAATCTGTATTTGCATGTGATCCTGCTATACTGAATTACTTCAGCAAAAGCTTGCCTTAAGAATCTATCTAGTCCTGTCATCATTCAATAAAACTTTTCAAGTATATGCTGTTTAAGTCATTATGAAGCCGTATAAAATCATATAAAAACTGCTTAAATCAAATGTGGCAAACTAATGTGAGTTGATTGTTTTATACTTGCATCAATTTTAGCTTTATTTTGCATGAGCATTAGATGATTAGATGTTGTGATGGGAAATGTATTAAATTAGACAGGGATTTATCATGAGAACATTAGAACCTGCAAAGATAATTTGCAATCTTTCTCCTGTTATTTTTGTTTTAGAAATAGAATTAAAAAGAAGCTATAACTAGATTCTGTTTAACAAAGTGTTTCCTAGAGGGTCAGAAAACTGTTCATTGGAACTTTCAGTTGCTTCAGAGCAACTTAAGAATTAATTTCTCTGTTAATGAGAAAGTTGTTCCGTGATTTTCCTTGGTCTAGACTAAAAAAGATACTTTTAAATGAATTTTACTTGGGTTTGTTCTTTTGTGTGTCACATGCTTGATACATGTTCTGGACATTAGTATTGACAGAA
This sequence comes from Nestor notabilis, assembly GCF_000696875.1. NCBI lineage: Eukaryota > Metazoa > Chordata > Aves > Psittaciformes > Psittacidae > Nestor > Nestor notabilis. The sequence goes on along the minus strand of NW_009940409.1, from coordinate 19,614 downwards.
CACATTGTAGATATTTACAAAAAATCACATCAAAAGGTTGTGAGAGGGAATATATTTACTTTTTGTATGTATATTACATCTCTTCCCTGAAGCACTTCAAATCCCAAGAGTGTTTTCCTCTCCATTATGAATCATTTTGATATCCACTGAACGCTGAAACTGCTTTTCAGATTAAGAATAAAAAAATACGTTTTTAAGGCAACAAATCAGGAAAACAAAGGCCTATGCACACTTCTTACATTGCTGCAAGACTTTCTTCTTCTATGAGGAAAAAACTCACCAAGTCAAGAATGGAAGGCTTATGAGAAGTTTGTTTGGTCTGTTATTATTCACAATGATAAAGCAAGGAAACTGTGAGTTTTGAAATGCTACTATCAAATCTGAAAGACATTAGTTTGTCAGTTGGGGTGCTGAAAATACACTTCAGAGCCATTCAGGTTGTACTAAATGGCTCTGGTAATAAATCTGTACGTAATATACTTCAGTGAAATATAGTTCGAAAATACCTCTAAAGGAATAATTTTGTGCTAATAGTCTGTGGTCTTTCTTGAATTTTTGAAGACTGCACAAGTCAGGTCCTTCTCTGAATGTTACTAGTGTGTTCAAGTAAAAGAAATAGAATTTATAGACACATCAAAAAATACACCTTCTTAGAACAAAATTTGCCAGCTGGTGAAAAGCATAAAACCTGGGGATTGCTGATTCAAAGATTAATGTTCCTTAATTAAATTGCAGAATGCAATGTAATGTAATCTTTACTAATGCTTTGTTAGTAATGCTTTATAAGACTGAAAATGGGAAATACTGCACATCAGTTACTTAAATTGACCATTTTATTACACAGCATATGCTACCTGGGACTTCTTTTTCTTCTTGTGAGGTTTTCTGAATGAGATCATTATGGAATATTGATTAGTCATAAGAATTACAATGTGTTTCTTATTACTGCTTGACTGAATAAAATTAAGAAAATAGTAAAATATGTTGCTGTAAATTCTCATCTCTCTTGCTGTTCCCTTGAAAATTCAGAGGTTGAGTTTGTCTTTCCCTTGGCAAATTGAACCAAAATGTTAAACTGAGAATTGGAATGTTGCTTTTCATCATGAATGTTAGGAGTGCTATATGGGCTCAAAGCTCTCAGTTTTGAACATGTTTGGATCCATATTTAATTTTCACTCCCACAAGATGATAAGTTTGCAGTTTTACTGTTTAAAATGCAGAGTTTTATACAAACTCTGCCATTAAAATCCACATTGTTTTCTTTGAGGACTCTTGACTGTGCTGCTCTGCAACAGTCTTATCAACAGAATGAGACAATTTATGCCCTTGCTGAGAAAGAAAGGGGCTGAAAATATAACACAGCTGTTTCAGAAATGAAGCTTAAAGTATTATCTATAATGTGATGTACTGTATAATGCTAACTAAATTAGTATTTCATAAAACAGTTTGATGACATTTTTAATATACTTCAAAAAATAAGTTATGTGATATGGTTCTGCAGTTTGTCATGGGACTGCTACAACATTTGACTTGTTAGTCTATGTTTTTCCTTTTTTCCAGTGCTTTACTGTTTCCAACATTTTGTAGTCTGAGCAATTTCAAAGAGCCAAATGTCGTGCTTTAAATCAGTAGTCGACTTTAATGCTAATGAATTTCATGTCTTCAAGAGGTAAAAGGGTGGATTTTGCTTTTTGGCTGTAAGAGAGTGTGTTGACCACAGGAAGCTGCTCATAAACCACACCAATCTAAACAACTCCCCATCCTATGTAATGTGGGTGACAGAGAATCTCAGTGTCTAGGACTGTCATTATTCAGACATTGAATAGTTGCAGCCCTAGGACCAGCCATTCCTTCTAGCTTTAACAGAACCTCTGAAGTAAATAGGTATCCCCTACCTTAGTAGCACAACCAGGAGTTTTAAGATCTGAAATATCTAGAGCTGTCTGTTTTTAAAGACATGATATGCCCAAACCCGTGTTGCATCCTAAACATTTCACATCAGTTTTTATGAAACTTTTTTTTTTCTATACAAAACTTGGCTGACTGCCGTGTGCTGTAAAATCACAAAACTGCAACAATTTTCAATGAAATGACAATCCCAAATTTATATTCAGAGTACAATAGATGATTTTGCTCTATGTTATTGTCGTGGTTTAAGCCTTTTCCTGTTCTGTTGCAGTATGTGATGAGGGAGAAGGAAGAAACAAAGACCTCAGACTTACAGCAACCCGCTGAGGTCCTGACCCAAAGCCCACTGAAATCAAATTAAGTTTTTCTGGTTTGTTTCAATAAGGAATGAATTAGCTTGAATGTGAACAAGCAGCTTGATGAATAAATCTAAGAAAATTAAAATGGCTTTCTGTTAAAATTTATTAGCTTTCTTTTTTATTTTTATTAAAAAAAAAAACCACACAACAAAAAAACACCAAAAAATAACCCCATCAAAAAACGAACAGGAAAAAATAACATGGACATCTCTGTTTACTTTAAGACTCCCTAGCACTTAGCCTCCAAAACGAATTTAGATACTACATCATTACATTTAATTGGAACTTTTGAAAAGAACAAATACTATGAGCTCAAAAAGAGTCAACTGGAGTTACACCGACTAACTGAAACTGCAAAAGATCCCTTATAATTCCTCCAGACATTTTTTAACGTATTGGAACAAAACTTTAACAAAGCTCAAACCTTGATGATTAGAGAGATCGTCTGATATTTTTCTACTTTTACATAATTAATTTTAGTGGGGATATTATTTCCATTGAAATTCAGCCTGCCATCCTGCTGCATTTTAATGGTACATTTTGGCAAGAATACCGGAGCTTAATTTGAAAGGAGGAATAGTATTTTGGTTATTTCCAGTAATCACTCACTCTTACTTGGGATATATCACAGCAGGATCAGAGTTGCAATATGAGCTTATCTTTTAAAATGTCTTATATATTAATATACTATTAATGAGCTTTCTTTCCAGCAGGGACCTAATGTGCACTGGAACTCCCTACACACTAAAAAATTTAGAAATAAATCCCAATTGCTAAGGGCCTAATTCAGAGCTCTCTAAAGTCAGTGAGTCGATTTATAAATTCCGTGGTAAGAAACTACTGAGTTATATCATTTTAGGGCAGAACTGGAGCCTAAGAAGCAGCTTAAAAATTTTATATAACGGCACCTGGAAATATAAACTAGATTTTTTCTATATATTTTTTTAAAATTAATGTATATGTTAGTTGGCAGTGCCAGTGAGGAAAGGCAGAAGTTACCCTTTTCAGACAGGAATGCAATCCTGAATGAATGGGACAGTAAAAGTAGATAGGAATTTATATGTATCGGACTACTGGTGGGATGTATACACTGACTTCAGAGAGCTTTAATTTAGGTCTCAGACAACATTATCAGAAAACTTATAGCTTAAACATGTGATGTTAAAATAAGCCTGTAGGATTATTTTGAAAATGATATGTGCAATGGATATAAGGATGTATGTATGGAATGCATACACCTAATACAATAGTTCTTAACAACCTCATGAAACCATTCTGTTGCCTTTTGTGCAGAATTCAGAGACTTGAAATAAAAATGAGGACCAAAGGATTCTTGTATTGTGGCAATTTCTCCACTGCAGTCTGAGCTTCCATCGTAACAGAGAATGTGGGAGGCGAATAAGGATTTCTGCTTTGCATCCTTGCTTGAAAGCTCAAAAGCTATGATTGTGTACTTAATGATCTGCCTTAAAATATACTCTGATAAAAATATCTGCCCCTAAAATCTGAACATATACATTTCACTATATATAATGAAGAAGAAAAAGAATTTCTTCCTTCTAAATTATCTGACATCCTATCTATAAAGCCAGGGACGGTAAATTCTCCCTTGGTATTTTTGGGAGTTGGCAGTTTTCATATTTCCCATTACTCAAAAGATATCGGGGGGGATAGGGGGAGGTGGGGTGGGGTGGAAAAATCACCACCAAAACAAAAACCCAGAAAAAGGCCCTATACAAAATAAGAGCCAGGTAGGTATAAGCTAGACTAGAGAAATAGAAGAGAAACTGATCTTTGTAAGCAGCTAGCACAAGTGTATACAAAAGACTTGAATCCTAGCTAAGGTCTATTTTCAGGGGTAAAATGTTCTGGAGACCTTACAAGGGCTCTGTTTAAAACAAAGAGTTTCATCTGAAAGCCACAGCTATCATTTATCTTCTGTACAGCTTTATATCACCATCTGCAATCATTTGTCTAAATTCAAGGTCTCCTTCCAGAATCTGTAAAGAAAAGAAAGGTTTAATTATAAAAAAGGCTTTGCCTGGGTCATTACATCACTTGATTGTGAACAGTGTGGATAAGCAAAAATAGAAATATTGAAGTAATTCAAAGTTGTAAAATTTTTGGAAAAGTGTTTTTCAATATATGTAACAGGACATAGAAGTGCTGTTGATTTATTTGTTCTATATTAAATAGTGTGTCTGAGAATAGCATTAAAGGTGATAAAGTGTAATCTGATAAAGACTCTGTTACATTTTGAAAATAAGCAAATGCCTGCCAAACCAGACAGATGGAATTCAGGTATTGCAGTATGAAAATTCATTAATAGTTTCATTGTCTTTTTTTTAATAACAAATTATGAACCTTTTATTGGCTTTGTGTAAAAGCAGCTATCTTTTACAAGGACAGAAGGAGTAAGAGCCATGTTCTTCTGGACTGGAATCCAGAAAATCTGAGTCAGTCCTGGGGTTGAAAAATCCTTGTGTAAAATTTAGAAATCATCAATCCTCTGTCTGTCATATGCCTGTAAGCCAATATTTTTTAATGTTCTCCATGTCTTGACAAACCAGAACTAGGAACAAGAGTTTCAGAGATGAATGCAGAAAATCCAGCAGCCAAGCAGGCTGGACAGAGGTGGCAGTGGCTTTGCACTTGGAATATGAAGGTTGTAGTTATGCACAGGGGCAACTTTGGCACTGGAGATGAGTCCTGTGTCTTCAGGAGTCTTGCTAAGCCAAGTAAGTGCCGATGATGCATTTGCTAGCATCACAGTGCAACAGAAGCAGAATTACTGCTCATCTGTCAGGTAGAGGAGATGGACCCCCACCAAACTTTTTTGCATAACCCATTTTCACTTGCCACATTGCTGCCCTTTCATTAATAAAAAAAAAAAAAAATAAAAAAAAAAGAGAGAGAGAGATCTGTCTCCCTCGTCCTCTTCGGCTGATTGTTCTGGCTGCTTTCCTTGTGTGAATAAAAAGCATTTATACAACCACACAGGGAGCTTGATCAGTGAACTGTGCCGGCTGAAAAATAACTTTCTACATACAGAGAAATTTGAAAGTCATAGTTTTCAGCCATGCTGGCTTCCTTATCTAGTTCACTGTGTAGTGACTCAAACCCTGACACTGGCACAAGGGAATTAGCAAGCAGGGATGGCTGAGAATGAGGGCACACACCCCCCTGGAAACAGCAGGAAACGTTTATGCAAAGTTGAACAGTACAGATGACAAAGGTAAAAGTCTTAGTGGGGTAACTTTTGCGCACATGGGGTTGTTCACTGTATTGGCTACCATAGCAGTGGCCATTTTATTTGCTATAATTTTCAAAAATATGTTTCCTGATAGAAATGATCTGCAGAGAACCCCAAGATAGAAGTTTAGATAATGCTCTGTGGGTATTATAACCTGCTTTTCAGTATGAGCTTGAGGTGATTCCCTACAATGTAGGCAGCCTGCTGCCTCATGTTTGAAAAGGAAACACAGTAACGACCGCAGTTAAACATGGCAATATATACTCTGAATAGAGACACAGCTGTTGAATATGAGGCATTTCAGAAACAGGCTTTGGAACACTGTGCATTTGCTGTAATTCACATGCAAAACATTGGCAAGATGGGGACATTAGGTTTTTTAATGACACACCCCTATAAATTATTTTTTCTCATACCTCATTTCCTTGTCTTCCCCTGGTAATTTGTAAGAACTGGAAATCACCTATAATTAGCAAATTCTACTAAGAATACCTAGTTAAAGGCTTTGCTGACACAGTACAAATGGAGACTAACACATATTTTTCTTTTATATGTCTTCTTATGATCTAGCATTTATTTTTGCTAAGAAGTCAAGCTGTTGTTGCTTTCTACTAGTAATAGCCATAAATGTTAAGAATGAAGTGAAAATGGTTTAGAAAATTACCATATATTTTTTTTCTCCAAGAGAATGCAATAACGTATATTAGGTATTGTTTATGGCATTGCAGACTAGTTAAATTGAATGTGCTTTTTACATCATATCTACACCGGCTATATAAACCAAAGGCGGTCAAATTCAGCCAGTACATCATGTCGGCATTTCTAGCAACATTATGGGAATATTACCTGTGCAGTCTGTAGGTTTCATATTGGACCATGTATATTTTGATAAGACAGTAGACATAAGCCCAAATATGTTGACACATACATAAACATGGATTTAGTCTGACCAACCTGTTCTTACACTTCCTTGTGGGTGAGGAATTAATTATTTGTTCACTCTTTTATTTTTATTTTTCCGTACTGCTTCTTGGTTTCTATTCAAGTTCTGTCCTTCTCTGCATTTCTGAGATTTATTATAGGCAACATTATTATCAAAACAATTTAATATTAAAATCTCCATGGAAGGAATTAGAAATATTTTCATTAAATAGGATCTTAAATAAAAATCGTTAATACTTCTTTTGTGTAAATATATATATCTAAACATCAAAGGAGAAAAGTTTCTACATTGTATTGTAGGTATAATTTTTAATTTTATTCTCTTTTATGTCGATATACAAGTCTGCTTGATCTTATTTTACAGTGATACTGTGAGATTTAAATGCTATTAAAATAAAGCTTAGTTACTGTTATCAGGTTAAAAAAAAAAAAAAAAAAAAGATTCTTTTACCAGAGCCTTCAGGAGGATGTGGTTTAATATTAATGAAAACTTATATTGAGACATTCTGGTTACAGATTCTGGTAATGATGTGTGTTGAACTTATAGGATAAATTTTGTTAAATCCACTATTAAGACTTCAAAACAATGGTGCTCTATCTTGAAATGAACAGTGTTACATGTGGACTATTTTTCAAGAAAATAATATCTGAAGAGAAAGGAGAACCTACATTGCTGCTCCTGAAAAGCAGTTTAATTTTTGCATGGGTCTGTGACGTATTTTTGTTCCCATATAAACCTTGGTATTCATGTACACTTACAGCGTCTTTAGGTACTAAAAGAGTGCTTTTCTTTTCAGATAGCAGCCACTTCCTATTTATTTTCCAACATATATTTTGCTGCATTTAAAAGGAAGAGGTCTGAAGATACCCATTTCAATTCAAAACCAGTTTGCAAAGGAGTCAGTCTCTAAGGATGAGTGCATGTATTTCCCACTTTCTAAGGCAGGATATTGCATGGAAAGGGAATCATGCAGTGCCTCGTCACAGGTCAAGCTTGGAGAAAGGGTATGACTCCTACTTTGATAATCTCCTCCTCTTTTGGCACCAGCATTCAAATTGATTGGAGCTCAGAGCAGTTCTCTGCACTCCAGCCTGGCAGTCAGGCATACTCAGTGCTTTCTGTTGGCATTATTCAGCATATTGTCACTGTGACTGTATAAGAAACTGATTCTTGGCATAGAAGCAACTGCGGTAAGTTCTTCTTTATTGTAGGTGCATCTCCAGGAAAGTAAACCAGGGAAAAGAGAAGGACATGCAAGAGAAAGATGAAGTGGGTGCTGCTTGAGCCTCATTTTTCTCAAAGCAGCAACATAATGTGCACTAAGAAGCAACTGTTCGTAGTAAAATAAAAAACAAAAAAAGGGCCGCATTGCAGGGTTGGGATAATCTGCATTTTGTTTCCCTCCCTAGCACTACACAGGCAACTTATCAGCATGAGAGTTCATCTGCTGAGAGGTGTGTAATTATTCCTACATGAAAAGCCACAAGTCAGCTGTTAACCTATTTGGCCTGGGGAGGTGAACTCTTGAGACTGCTCTGACAGGGTGGCTTTATGCTGCTTATTGCATGTGGCAGGTAGCAGTTGGTGGGTGTCCTACTGTTTGCCAGTCTTCCTGAGGTTACTAGTGGCTCTGCATGCAATTACTCAGGCAGTTGCAGGGAAAAGTAATCTTGGGATTATCCTGGCAGCAATAAATTAGATATATGTTAGGATAAATATGCTCAGTTGTGCTCCAGTGCCCAAGAAATGCTTGATTAATCATTTTTACTCCTGGTTGATATGGAAATGTTTGTGAATTGAGGTTTTCAAAATTTCTACTTGATATTCCTAATGAGAAAAGGGTCTTTTTCAGCACACCTAGCAGTATAGGCATTAGCATACTTGGTTTGTTTAATCTGTATTTCTACAGTTGAGGAAGGCTTTTACTTTGAGACCATAGAAGAGAACTGCCAAATGGGTGCCTAAGCATCTTCCAGATCGCAAGAGAGATCGTTTGAGTGACTGAAAGGTATATTACATGCAGAAGCTGGACACCTAGAGGCAGCAGAGTGATTATGTGCCCTGAATTATAATGGTTTTCATTGTTTCCTGCAAGATTTATGGAAGTGAGGGGAGATATTTGCCAATAGCTGTGAGGCAGAAATCCAGAGGTGAGATGGGCAGCTTGCAAGATATCCCCTCCTAAATAATCACCTAGGATGCACTGTAAGCATAGCATACATAGCCTACTTTGGGTGTGCTGCTGGGATATTCTGGGGAGTTGTTTGTGTGTGTTTTATAGGCTTTTATGAGTTGTGGTTGTCAGTCGAATGTGAGGCTATATTTACCAATCCCCAGGGTGTGCAAGAGTGTGTGCGCGCATATTGTCTTCCTTCATTGTCCTCCTTCATGAATTTCAAACATTGCCTGTCTTTTTTCTTCCAGTGTACAGTGAATTGGAGTGTCTGGTATGTTGCCTCAGACAGTTTTGTTGTTTATGTGCAAAGTTTTGTTATCTTGCTTCTAGGGCTTTCATGAGTTTTAAGCAAGGTGTTTTTTTAGCTACATTGGCTAAACTTTTAGCCAGTTTAAGGGCTGGGGCCTCTCAACCAATAGGCAGGTTCCTTACTTGTGGATTACATTGAATGGATCGTTTATAGGTAAATCACAGTTTTAAAATGGTTCTGTTTTGGCTGAGGGGGGAAAACACTAAGAACGTTTCCAACAATAATAACACTATAAAATGGAGGAGTTCAGCTGCTTAAGGATTTGAGTTTACAGCAGAAAGTTTGATGGTCAGGTCAGAGATCTCTCCTCTTGAAAGTGGCTTGAGAGCTGTTTATTGCTGGGGTGGCATGGCTACAAGCCAGTGCTTAAGATGGTCAAAGCACCCACCTCCTGATAAAAAAAAATAATAAAATGTTCCTTGTCAGATTTAGCTGTAAGCTCTTCTGGTCTTATTTAGGATCAGTGCACTGCGCCAGCAGACTTCAGAGCTTCAGCTCTGGTAATAGGGTGTAAAGAGAAAGTAGGAAGTGAGTTGCAGGTGTATGTAATTTCCTAACCCCCTGTTCAGACTTTTGCTTCTCACCTGTGCTCTCTGATCTCAGACTAGCAAATACCTTCACAGAATCACAGAGTGGTTGAGGTTGGCAGTTATCTTGTCCAAATCCCCTGCTCAAGCAGGGTTGTCTAGAACTGGTTGTCCAGGACCATGTTCAGACATCTTTTGATGGCCTTTTCCAAGGATGGATGCTCGAAAACCTCCCTGGGCAACCTGTGCCAGTGCTTGCTAATGCTCAGTGAAAAAGTGTTTCCTGATGTTCAGAGGGAACCTCCTGTGTTTCAGTTTGTGCCCATTGCTTCTGGTCCTGTCACTGGGCACCACTGAAAAGAGCCTGGCTACGTCCTTTTTCACTCTCCCTTCAAGTATTTGTACACATGGATGAGATCCCCCTGAGCCTTTTCTTCTCTGGGCTAAACAGTCCCAGGTCTTTCAGCCCTTCCTTCAGGAGAGATGTTCCAATCCCTTAACTGTCCTTGTGGCTCTGTTGAACTCTCTCCAGTATGTTCTTTACTGGGGAGCCCAGAATTGGGCATAGTATTCCAGGTATGGCCTCACCAGTGCTGGAAGGATCACCTCCCTCACTCTGGGAGCAATTTTGTCTAATGCATCTGAAGATACCATTTACCTTCTTTATGGCAAGGGCACATGACTGGCTCCTGTTCAGCCTGATGTCCACCAGGACCCACAGGTAGCTGCTTTCAAACCAGCTGTCCCCCAGCATGTACTGGTGCATTATGTTTTTCTTCCTTAGGTGCAGGGCTTTGCACTTTTGTTGAGCTTCATGAGGTTCCTGTTGGCTCATTTCCCCAGCCTGTCAAGGTCTCTCTGAATGGTAGCATGACCCTCTGACATATCAGCCACTCCTCCCAGTTTAATGGTCATTGACAGACTTGCTGAGGATGCACTGTGCCCCATCATCCATATTGTTAATGAAGATGTTAAATAGGAATGGACCCAGTATTGATCCCTGAGGAATATCTTGTGTTTCTAAAACATGTCTTTGGTATATGGCTCTAACCAAACAGATATTCATCTTTCAAAACTGCTAATTAGAAGAGAATATTTTTTTTCTTAAACTGTATTAGAAAGCCTTTTTAAAAAAAAAAACCAAAAAAAAAACAACCAAAAAAACAACAATGTATTTGAACATATTACTTTGGTTCTGAATTATTTAAATTAACTTATACCATTAATGTGGCAGGAGGGAGGTGTAAAAGGCTGCCGTCACAACAGCATGTGGTGCTCAGACAAGACTAAAATGCACTGGTCCCTAATTTATATAGTAGTAGATACCCTTCAGGCACATGCTCAGTTTCGTGCCTGCTCAAGACAATGTAATAAAGGCAGTGGAATTTTTGCTAGTAGATTCAATGGGATCATGATTTCCCATAAGCCTTTCAGAATTTTGGAGTTCCATTAAAATGGTGTTTAATGAAATGAAATGGCAAACAGCAGAGATGGAACTGATATTTATGTCACAAGAAGTCTAAAACTCTCATTTTAGAATCACAGAATGGCTTGGGTTGGAAGGGACCTTAAAGATCCCTCAAACCCCTTGCCATGGACAGGGACACCTTCCACTAGACCAGGTTGCCCAAAGCCCCATCCAACCTGGCCTTCAACACTTCCATCTTCTCTGAGCAACCTTCTCCAGTGCCTCACCATCCTCACAGTGAAGAACTTCTTCCCAGTATCTAATCCAAATCTACCTTCTGTCAGTCTAAAGGAAGCCCTGAGATGCTGGGCTTCCTGGGAAGTGCAGGAGCACCCCACCAGATCTGCTGGAGTTATCCTGGAGGTGGTAGGACCTGCATTAAGGAGGTTGGCACAGTGCTAGGACACAAGGCTGCTGCTGTACCACCTGCCCATTGCAAGACCTGGGCCCTTCTTGTGCCTGGGGCACCCCAGGGCCCACTGCAGAAATAATGGGGAACTGCCTGTACTTAGCGATCCTGAAGAGACCTACAAAACAGGCACTACATTATATTTATATGCAGCTTTCACACACTTTCCTACATACAACCTCCCTCCAAAGCTGTGCCTCTCACCCCTACTCCCCAGAGCAGAGGGTCTTTTGGGATGGAATGTCCCATTTTAGCAACTATTACGCAGCAACTGTCATAAATCAGCAATACCATGTTAATTTACAGCTGAAAAGCCTATAAACGCAAGTGAGCATATCATCTTCTATTACTTTTTTCAAGTGAGAGACCCACTGTATGGGCTGTAAAGAAAAGAAAATGTAAAATTTTACATTTGGGGAGAAAGGGTATGTTGCAACAGGTAAATGCCTCCCTATGTGCATTACTACAGAAAGTCGGAGGTATAAGTGTGAAATGTATCTTGTTTACCTTCCTTAGGCTAGGCAAATGAATAGAGAAGCAAAAACCAACACAGGTATTTCAATGGTTTTACCAAAATTTTTGATGTTGCTTTTCCTAGAAGAAAATGCAAAATAAGAAATTCCAATGGGTGTTTATTTTTTTGTTTCCTTTTGTTCGTTTTCCCTTGCTAAGTTTGTGTAACGTAGTTTTGCTGGAAGAAATAAGGAGCTGATACGCTGAATATTTTGAAATAGCTGCATTAGTTTTTTGCATGTTTCCACAGAAGATGGAATAGGTGGTTGTTTTTCCAAATAATATGATCTTGGTACTACAAGGTTTTTGTGAAGTGTTGGGTTCTTTCTCATTTTGCAGGCTGTTTTGGGCTCCTTATGGTTATGCATCCTGTATAATCACTTATAAAAGCGAATAGGACATTGAAATCATATATATAACTACATATATGACCAGTACTTTCTCCAGACAGGGAGAATTCCAAACGCAAACAGCACTTTCTCTGCGAATTGCCTATTCCTAAATGTCTTAGATGTTAGTCCTTTTTGGAGACACTTTATCTCCTAGCGTATTTTTGGAGCAGTTTTTTTCAGCAGATACTGCTTATTTTCTTTTGTTCAAATACTAGTCTTGGATTTGTTACCAAAATATAGCAACATTTCCAATAAGGATCTGGATTGCATTGTTAGAAAAATATTTTAGTGGATGACGAAGAAATAGAATACATTCTCTGTTACTTTAAGCCTTCTAAGTTATGCTTTTTTGGATTACATGATTTCACCAAGAGAAATCTAAGGTTTCTACTGTAAAGAAGGCCAGACAAGATGATTATAATGGGTTTTTCTGACCTTAAAATACATGAAATAAATGAAATAGTTTTACCTTGTTAAGAGTTGACTTTCCTGAACACTGAGTAGTGTATCTTGTAATGAACACCATGCTGCAGCAGCTGCTTTGAAGAGAGCTGAACTGAATGGACCTTTATTGGAGGTACAGTAAAGATGCTATGAAATATTTTTCTTCTTTTGTGTAAGCCACTGGTGTAGGCGGAAAGAGGTTATTTTATGTACTTATCTGATGGGCTATCTTACCTATGTGAAACTTGGTTTCATTGAAATTACACAGTAAGGAAAATTTTCTATCACTACCAACTATACACAGTTTTGAAATGACAGAAGATAGGTTTCTGGATTCTTTTAGAACATAAGGGGAATTATATTATTCAACTACAAACTAACTGTTTTGTTAAAGTAATATCTCTTTCATGTAAATCGGTTGTATGGATTCCTTATGGGGGTCACATTTCCTCTGCAACTACTTATACTGTTGGCGATGAGTCCCCTTCCTCTCCCTGACAAGATTTTATTGCTGTAAATATATATGATATTGACAGATGGAGATCAGAGAATAGAATTTATATGCACCAATTCCATTCCAACAAAACCAATATGTTCTTGGGTCGTTGGTTTTATGAGGGGGAAAAGAAAGTTATTCCTTACTCCAAGAGTATCCTATTTGTACTTTCTCTATTTCTAAGACTGTCAGTGCCTAAAAAAACCCCTAGGCATGGAATGATTCACTCAGCATAGATTTATAACCATCACAGATAGTAAGACCTTTGAAGAAAATATTTTAAGGAAATTTTTTCTATTGTGAATGAAATCCAATTGACTGAACATTGTCCTATGGTGCAAGGTTCATATAAGGATTTTTTTCTCACTGAATCCTACAGCAGGGAGCCAATATATTTTTGGAATAGTAGTGCTTTATCCTGTCATAGAAGTCTAAACTGTTTTTACATTAAACTGACCAGTTAAGGCTAGGGATTGATTGTGGGTTTGATATAATGTTTTTGTCTAACCACAAAAAGGACTTCATTATGGAAATTTACTTTAGGGATAAAAAAAAATCTGGATATTCTGTGCTACTATATTCCTAAAACAGGTGTCCTCGTATATACATTAAAATAAAAAGACTGTTTTCTCTTTCTCTTCAAGGATGTCTTGGTCTCAGCCATCTTGTCATAAAAATAAAAAGTCAAGTCAATTAAAGGGCAATTAGGGTTTCTTTTCTTCTCATCAGGATAAAATTTGCCCTTTTTGTTAGTCCTTTGATTTCTCCTTTTCAGACTGTATACTGAGCTGAGGGATAGTGTCACTGATTAACATGACAGTTGTTGAATATCCTTGCCAATGTATGCAATTTGCCCTGCTGTTTGTGTAAGTTCAGCCCCTATTGATTCCAAAAGTAAGGATGCTAATTTATGAAACTGACTTTAATGGAAGTATTTGTTATTGTTAGAGAATGTAATGTAAAAAAGTGAGCATTGGCTAACTACAATTCATCCGGGGTTTTGTGTGTCTTTCTATGAAAAAGCAAGCAGTGCCTTTTTCAGAAGGCACACAGTCATTAGAAATCTGATTCATGACATTCACTAATTGAAAGTGAGACAATAAGCCCTGAACTTTAAGATAAGTATATAAATGTTTTTTTCACAGAAGGCAAGATAATAGAAGTATACAGAGACACAATAGAGATTTGAGTTCCTATAGGTACACCTGATAAATCAAAAGCCTGATATGCCAAAGTATTTAAGTTTCTTGTCCTAAAGATAACAGGAATACATCTGTAACTATAACATCTAATCCACTTACATGCATTCCTCCACTTTTTAAATGAAAATCTATAACCATTTAGTGTGGACACAATTTTTTATCTTACTTTCCTAAGAGTATGTCTCAGATATAGAGCTATATAGTATATAAGCAATTGAACATTTCACATTTAAATCTTTTTGAAACTGCTACTTCTGCGACAACTGTATTCTGGTTATTTATCTACTGAATACATAGTCATATGAATTTCATTTTACATACGGAATGTCTGGTACTATAGGAAGGGCATTAGAGTAGGAAAATAACTGTATAATAAGAAACTTGGTAAAGCCTAAACATGTATATAATAGAAGTTAGTTGTCAAAAGTAATTGCCACCTACAAGGCAGTTTTAATTCAGATGATCTACAGATCTGATCAGGTTTTGGTGACCACATGTCAGGCCTGAGGCTAGAAATGGGCATCACAGATTTCAGGCAGCTGGTCGTCAAAAAATTAAATAAGGCTCAAGGCAGAGTTCTTCAGACAACTTACTTATTATGTCTACATGGCACATCAATATTGTACAGAAATACGGTTTCAGCTTGCAAAGCCAGAACACCTGTATTAGCATAGCAATAAACGTCAGCTGAGTAGCACACTCTGTCAGAAGGGCTAATTAACACTTATGCAGTTTTCCTGCTTATAATCCCAGAGCAAGCTCCCTTAGTGCTTCCTCAGGACCTTTGTGTCTTACTTCACTGCCCATGCTGTGTGAACCGTGGTCTTTTGAAACAACCCTGGTGTTCCCATGGATCTGCTTCTCCGTTTTCTGTCAGTTTATTTTGCATCACTTATGCAAAAGAGGACCTTAATTATAGATGCCTATGGCTTTCTATATGACCGTGGCTAAAAGTGTGGCACAAGTGGCCTTTAATTCTTGGATTGCACAGAGATAGTGAGACCCAAAATACTGGGTGAACATGAGGATGCAGTACCCTTGAATGGAGCCTGGAAAGTCGATGAGCAAGTCAGACTTGGACACCTTATTCTAGACTCTGCTGCCTGTAACCAAAGGTATAGACTGTGTATAACAAGAGCGTAATGAAGGTATTTTCCTTATCATTAATAAGCGTAATAACCTGTGGCTGCCACAAAAAGCTGGTGGGATGGGAGGTCAGTAAAAAAAGATGCTAAAGGCATCAAGAGAGACAGAGGTGTTACGAAAATTGCTGGAGGTGGGGAACCTCCAATGTTAAACATTAGACGTTTCCAAGATAAGGGATTTAACAGATTTTTAAAATGGGGGTATAAGCCCGTTGCATCTTTCTTATCATTTTATCTCCAGGTCCAAAATAAAAAAAGTCCATCTAGTAAAAATTGGCTTTTCTGTATTGACTTTCTGATTTGGGGGAAGTCTTAGATACAAACTGAGTAAAATAAGATTTGTTGTATCATGTAGCATGTCCTACTGTAATAGCAGTAGTCATATAATTGAAAACTCCACACTATTTAGTAGTATTTTGTTTTCATTAGTATTTTTATAGTTATTTAGAATTTTAAGCCATAGGGTATAATAAGGTGTGTTCAGTATCATCTAAATAAATTTTGTAGCATTTTTTAAGAATATAACTAATACTGGTGAACAGCTCCAAAGTTCCAAAGAATTAATTTGGAAGGCATGGTAAACAGCTGTAATATGCAAAATATCCTCCTAGCTTTACTAATGAGAAAAATCTTTCATTTAACCTTTGGAATGCAGCACTGAGAATGCAGAGTAGTGATTTACTGAAAGTTACTAGAGATTTATGGAAATTCTTCACAGCTTTCTTCCTACTTTATAAAACAACATTACATCCTTTTATACCTTCTGGCCTTTACTGTGCATTATTACTTATGTAAATGAAATTTTCCAAGGATAATTCTATGCTGTGAGAAGATGAATATCTTACTTAAGCCTTCTGTGGGTTACTTATCACACTGTAACACCACTACCATAAAATCCTTTTAAGACATTAGCTCACCACCATAGTTTGCTTGTATTCAACTGGCTTGTTGGTTAAAACAGCATTATGGGGAAGAGGCATGCATTGTAGCATGACATAATTTTTGCTTTCAGTAAGTAAATAAAGGTGTTTAAAAGGCAGAAAGAGAAATGTTTCTGATTTATATTGGCTGCATCCATTTTGTAATGGATGATGGAAGAGCTTGCAAATTGATAAGCAGCAGGTTCTTACCCGTAACGTATTGATACTAGTCCATACCTTATTCTGACACACTGGACTTTATTTCTTTTATGTGTTGCATGTTGCCAGAAGGCAGTAAGTTCAATAAGCACAGATTTAGGTTGTAAAAGCTACTCTCATTGTCCAGGTGCTACTGAAATCAGTAAGAGTGAGTGCTTTCTAAGAGACTTGAGTGAAGAACAATTACCTGCTGCAGCTAAATTACATTTTGTATTGGATCATCTATAGGCTGGAAGCTGGTAAGCATAAAAGTGAGGAGGTGTAGAATTTAAGGAGCTGACGTAGTGACAGATGTGGCATACTATAGTACTGAGTTAACGTGTTTTGGTAAATTAGATCTGCACTTAAATAAACTGTCATAATTGTGAAAGGCATCTGAAGGGATATAAATTCAAAAGCATGATGCAGGGCTTAATCCTTTCCATCTTTTTTAGAAATATAAAGCGATAGCACTGCCATGGTTTAAGTCCAGCTGGTAACGCAGAACCATGCAGCCACTCTCTCACTCCTCCCCTTTCTTCCTCCCCCCCTCCTGGAGGGATTGGAAGAAGATTCAAAAGTATGTAAGTCCCACGGGTTGAGATAAGAGCAGTCCAGTAACTAAGGTATAATACAAACCACTACTGCTACCACCAATAATAATAGTGATAAGGGAAATAACAAGGGGAGAGGATACAATTGCTCACCACCCGCTGACTGATACCCAGCCCGACCCGAGCAGCGATCTGGGCCTTCCGGGTAACTCCCCCCAGTTTCTATACTGGGCATGACGTGCTGTGGTATGGAATACCCCTTTGGCCAGTTCGGGTCAGGTGTCCTGCCTCTGCTTCCTCGCAGCTTCCCCTTCTCCCTGGCAGAGCATGAGACTGAGAAAGTCCTTGGTCGGAGTAAACATTGCTTAGCAACAACTAAAACCATCAGTGTGTTGTCAGTGTTGTTCTGAGGCTGAAAGTCAAAAACACAGCACTGCACCAGCTGATAAGAAGGAGAAAAAGTGACTGCTACAGCTGAACCCAGGACAAACACCTTGTTTTGTTTCTGGAATTCTTTGTGTTGCTTTGTATTTTATAAATTCTTGGGTAGGCTGCAAATGGAGGCAGTTCTGCAGAAGGTGCTACAGTCCAGTTGAGACCTGAAAAGGGCCAAGTGAGCTATGCTGGGCAATATACTTAACTTCACATTGGAGAACACATTTTACACATTCCTCATATACTTGTGAACACAAAATAATTAAGTGGTAGAAAAATTGAGAGAATCCAGAAAGTCTTTGGGTTTCTGTCAGAGTAATTGCTCTCTCTAGAGTGCACTTCCATTAACGCTTTTGAAGGTAAAAATCCTTTGGGATGGTAAAACCTCATTCTTCAAATACACCATTGCTGGCTGGTTGTCAGGATGCCCTAAAGTGCATTGGTGAGAGAGTATTTGGGTTTATTCTCTATGCCTGCTGTCAGAATAATGTATTTAAGAAAGTTGCTCTACTTGGAAGAATTACATTATAGACATCTAAGACTCCCACATGCCTCTGGGCACAGGCATCTTAAAAATCTGCACCGTTTCTGGGGTATTTTTGTAATTCATGTATTTTTCTGTCATTTTATATCACTATTTTATCACAAGACAGTCAGCAACAATATCCATTTTCGAATGTCCTGCAGCAGTGTTGTCTTGTTGTTCTCTCTTGTCATATTTCACTCAGTGGGTTTGAAAATGGGAAGTGATGAATGGCTGATTTTTTTAATAACTTGTCCCATTCTAGAGCTTTCTATAAGACTAGTCAGTTTTCATTGCTTTAAAGTGGGTCATTGAGGGGTTTTGGATTTTTTTCATAATATAAGAAAAAGTTGCCAGAATGACACTTACAAAGAGGAATCCTCAAAAAAAAAAAACAAAAACAAAAACAAAAAACCAAACATGAAAAAAATGTTTTAAGAATATTAAATTTGTGGGTTTAGGTCAATCTTAATGTATTAAGCACTCAAGTGGAATAATGAAAATAATCAAACCTAAAATATTTAGATCTTTCTCATATACATGTACCTTAAAACACTGGTGATGACAATACAAAGCTATCAAGAATTTACAGCCAATCAGATTTTAATAGAAATTTTTCTTTCTTTCTCTCAGAGAAATAGACTTAAGCAAGAAAACCTGCACTTTTTTGTTTAATCTGATCGGGAAACTCAAATCCAGGTGTTTTCTTAAACTTTAAGATATTTTTTAAGCAATAAAGGAGGCTTTTTTTTTCCCCCCCCTTCCTAGATATTTAAAATGGACTACTTTTGAAATGAAATTTCAGAGACACATTTGCATCTTAATTACACCCCATTTCCTGGGTCCACATT
Source organism: Nestor notabilis (assembly GCF_000696875.1). Classification (NCBI taxonomy): domain Eukaryota; kingdom Metazoa; phylum Chordata; class Aves; order Psittaciformes; family Psittacidae; genus Nestor; species Nestor notabilis. The sequence continues at coordinate 588 of NW_009940409.1, read as the reverse complement.
TAGGCAGACTGTAGGTTGGCATTTGGGGATTTCTGGGGCAGAGAAGTTGTTGGTTCTAGTTGAGCTACTGAAAAAATAAAAGAGAAAGAGATGAATGGATTTTTTGCTTCAGCAGTCACCAGCTGGCAGATCGGCTCCTTGGAGCACTGCCAAGCAGCAGTTTACAGCAGCCCTGCAGCTGCTCTAGGCTGGGCTGGAACATGACTGGCATGAAGCCAGCTTCAGCTTTGGACAAGGACTCAGCCTTTAAATTGGCAAACAGATGCATTGGGATTGTAGCTTTGCTCACTCACATCTAATGCTCATAGAATGCAGTTGGTACCCAAAAATCCACTGCAGAAAATTTTGCATGAAATATTTAAAGGAAAATAAGGAAAAATAGGTTAAAAATAAAAGTTTGAGTTTGTCCAAAGCATTTTTTTTTTTGGTGGTGCTGAATGGTTTTTACTTTTATACATTTCAATCTCAGGTAGTTTTCTTAGTCTGACTGGATCATGAGGATCCTAAATAACTGTAAAATGGGTGAGCAAGGAAACTCAGTTGGATAGTATATAATCCAGTAGATAATAGTATATATACTATTATATT
>NW_009940408.1:1903-2155 GCF_000696875.1 Nestor notabilis | reverse complement strand
TGCAGCTAAACCAAATGGCTAATTTGTGACATTATCGGTTCCCACTGTAAGCAAGGGGAAAAGCAAATGGGAGGCACAAAGAGCAACCCGTGCAGTGGATAAAGATGAAGTCCCAGTGCGCTTACCATCTGAACAAGAGTTACTAATACGTGAATCAGAGGAAGAGGAAGAAGAGGAGGTGACTTCTCAACCCCAGACCTCAACTGAGCTGCGGAATATGTGAAAAGATTTCACCCATCTTCCAGGGGTGCA
>NW_009940408.1:1110-1735 GCF_000696875.1 Nestor notabilis | reverse complement strand
CTACGAGGGCGTGTTTACGAGTCACTCAGCCAGCTGGATCACGACAGAGAAAGGCATCCAGTCCCTGAGGGAATCACCCATTCTAGAGATGATCTACTGCAGGCTGGATGCTGGGAATGCATTCGTAGATCCAGATGAAGTTGAATGTACATGACCCATGTGGCAGAAACTTACACCGAGTGCACCATCATCATATGCCCACTCATTGGCATCAATGACCGGGAATGACATAGCACCACCAACAGTGGATACCGCGGAGAGTTCGAAGACAATCTCACCCCTTCCATCATTTCAGCTGTGGAAAAACTGTCCCAGGAGTTCAAACAACTGAGAGATGATTTATCCGATCTATCCAGCTCCCCACGTGTACGAACCCATTTCTCAGCTATTAACAGAAGGCGACCAACTGCTCGAGAGAGAAAATATAGGAGGTACACACCACGGGGCACCCTATGGTTTTACCTGCAGGATCATGGAGAAGACATGAGAAAGTGGGATGGAAAACCAACCTCAGGTCTGGAGCAACGGCTGCATGAACTGAAGAGAACAATGGTCAAGGATGATCCTCCCTTGAAAGGTGCTGCTCCAGTCTCTGGTGAGCAGTTTCCCAGATGGAGTGGGAGAG
>NW_009940408.1:0-315 GCF_000696875.1 Nestor notabilis | reverse complement strand
CCATTCATATTTCTGGAGTGACAGGAGGGTCCCAAGAGTTGACTATGCTGGAGGCTGAAATCAGCCTGACTGGGAGGAAGGGGCAAAAGCACCCCATTGTGACTGGTCCAGCGGCTCCATGCATCCTTGGCATAGACTGTCATCTCAGGAGAGGGTACTTCAAAGACCCAAAAGGGTATTGATGAGCTTTTGGTATTGCTGCCTTGCAGACAGAGGAAATTAAGCAGCTGTCTGCCTTGCCTGGACTCTCAGAGGATCCCTCTGTTGTGGGGCTGCTGAAGGTCAAAGAACAACAAGTGCCAATTGCAATCACAA
>NW_009940407.1:42462-51648 GCF_000696875.1 Nestor notabilis | reverse complement strand
ATTCTATGATTCTACGATTCTATGAAACACAACGAATCATGAATAAGAATATAATCATTAAAAATCAGTCTAGATTTGTAGGATACCAAAGAAATATTTCCTCTACATTCCATCCTTCACAAGGCATCAAAGGTGGGATGTCTTGACCTCTCAAAATATCTCTTTCACTCTATTGCTATTAATTACATTAATTAATTGCTTATATTATTGCTGATATTAGATTAACACATTATCACCTGATTTTAAGTGTCTGAATCTAAACTGCCTTTATATTTATAAGATATTTAGTTAGAGTCAGTGTGCTTTTGTATTTGACTAAAACACTAAAGAGCTACTTGGGGAAATTAGGAATCTCCCTCTAGTCTCTACTAGCATAGGGAGTAGTCCCAGTTGGCTGTAGGAGGATCGTAAGGTGGCTTGTGGATGTTGATGTCCATGCTGTAGACACCATAGGTAGTCATAGACAGAGTCCTAAAAGTGTATTTAGACGGCCATAGATAGATGAGATGAACTTCATGGATGATGAAATACCAGTTAATTCAGCACCAACTTGACTTTGCATAATGTAAGAATATCAGACGTCAGGATGGCCATATGGGGTGCAGCACCCGGCCTATTCCCTGACTGTGGATCGTAATAGATAGGGAAAAATGCACAGGAAGCAACACATGTTTTGAGTACAACATTCCTTACCTGGTATAAAGCCTCCCAGGTCCTGCATGCAAAAGGCTTGGAGATTGGTTGAGATAGTGATTTCCACCAGACCATGGCATTTAGAAGTGTCTAATAAGCTTGCCCTTCACCTTTTCTGCATCCAGACATGGGTGTAAACCAACTGTTCTCCCTGCAAAGGCACATCTTCATTCAGGGGGTAACACTGAATACTGGCCCAGTAACAAGTAGGTTTAAGAAGTTCACACAAATGAGGGAAGCTGGGGCGGGTTTGAGGCAATATGAGGGTTGGTGGCTAAGGCGGATGAATGGAATTTTGGACAGATAAAGATTTTGGATTTTATCTCTCCCCTGTCTTTGTTTCTGCTCCCCAAAATCTCTCTTCCGCGTTTGACATCTCTTCCACTGTCACTGGGGCCCTCTTATAAACTGCTCCGTTATTTATAAGAAATAAAAATAAATCAATTTGCTGAGTTATTTTATATGGACAATATGATTTGTCGGTCTTTCATTGAGCAGACTTCTGAAATGAGAAACATATAGCCTTAAGTGCCAGTGTTATTGACTGCGTGTATGGGATTGGAGACAGATGTATGGTTACACGTAAAAGAATGTTTGTTCTTGCTGTCAGCTTAAGTTAGGTGTCCATGAGTAAAATGTGCCTAATGCCTTCATTGTATTTGCTTCTTGCCTTGTGCAGCAGCATTAAAGAAAACAGTCAATATCTCAGTAAATAGTGGAGAAGGTATTCAGTACGTGTAATGTATCCCATTGCAAGAATAAATGGGTTACATCCTTCACTTTAGAGTTTAAACACCAGATTACCCTCTGGACTTGGGTGTATCTCAGTTTGAAAGTATTATTTGAATTTTGCTAACACTAAAGGCATGGTCAGGGACAAGGCTGCTACACAGAAAAAGAAGGTGAAAAAGATAGTCTGAGCCAGAAAGATTATTTCCAAATGCATTTTTGCTATTGGAAATCATGTTCTCAGTTATTTTCATCCAATTAGAGGACACAAGCAATTCCATGTAAACTGTGACGTTAATCAAAATAAACCTCTGATTTTATCCCAGCTGGTCACATGATGATAAGAGATGTCACTATCAGCAAAACTCTACAGCTAAAGTGGTGTACACTGCAGCATTCACAGAGCACGAAAAGGCTCTGAATTATTTATAACAACTGGGTCAACTTCTCAGCGGGAGAAAACTGGCAGAGCTAATTAACTGTTATACCCCAACTGATGTTTCACTTCATATTTGAGGAATCACTCCAAATAACAGAAATTCAGGGAACCATAAGCTGCTTTGCTTCTTACAGGCTGCTAGCTCAGGTTTGCTACCAAGCTTGAAGGCGAAGCACAAGGCAGTCTGCAAAGAGCAAGTGGTCTGGGTGTTTTGTAACCAATACGTGTATGTGCAATTTTCCACTGGAGGAAAATGGGATGTATTACATTTGCCTTCCTTATCCCACTACAGAATAAACCTCGAGTGCTGAAATAAAGGCCATATTTTATAGCAAGTGTACCGCGAGGGTCATTAGCTTTCCCATTCGGCTTCATCAGATGGCTACACAGCAGGATGCACTCCAAATTTATTTGATAGCTTGTCGATAAGCAGCTGCCTTTTAATAGCTCTTAACTTCATGGACTTGAAAAACAAAATGCCTCACACACACAGTAAACCAAGTGGTCCGTCACAGGAATCTCAGTTTTTTCTGGCTTACGGGGCAGAGTGGAAAGTACCTTCTGACTCCAACTTTCACCACAAGTTTTCTGAACACTCATCACCACGGAAAAGAAAGAGAAACTTGCTGGATTGGAAATTATTGTAGTGAGGAGAAGAGTGGTGAGTCCTGCTGGCTATAGCTAGGCTAGGGAGTGACCAGGAAGGGGTGGGAGTGGGAGCAGGAATTGGGGATTTCAACAAATCCCCTTTGTAAGTGAGGATGAGGGTGAAGTGCTGAGCTTGTCATTTTATTTAATGCTACTGTTTCAGCAGCTGGCTGATCTTAAAGCATCTCCTGCTGGACCACCTCCTGCATATTCTGCAAATGCTCAAGGGTTATTAGGACTAAGTATTTCCATGGAGGATGAGAAAATATTCACTGCACGCTGTCGCACCCACAGACAGGAGAGGCTGTTCTGCCTGTGTGCATGTGTAAGTGACAGTGGTCTAGATGGCTGGATTATCACAAGCACTTTGTCAGCTGAAAACCCCACAACCAAGGGTCAATACTTATGAGATCAAAACACAAAAACCTGGCAGTTTTTTATAAAAGGCCAAATGGTTGCAAATTAGTGACAGTACAAGGTAACTTCGTAAGACGTATAGCTTACAGGCACTTTTGAGTATTAAATTGTATCTCTTTGTTGTCTCTCCAGTCTCTAAACTCTTTGCAGACATGGGCTCCTATGCAATAGAATAGAATTCTATTCTTCTGCAATAAAAAGTGTTTGGGTTAAGTTTTTCTCCTCATTCTAACACTAGAAGAACCTGAGAGATTTGACAACCTGTGTGACTAGTATCTACCTCTGCTACAAAAGTACTATTTGAGTATCAACAAGGACATTTGAGAGTGAATTTGATTTTCTTCTGTTGGAAGAATTTACATTGCTTTTATCAAAAAAAGACCTATAATAGTAAAATTGGATGTAGAAACATTTTATTTTTTAAACAAAATATTTAAGCCAGACATCCCAGAAGGACCTAAATGGCATTTCCAGTTTTGTTTTTAATGCTACTTGCTAAGTAAGACAGTGGGAAGCGGGGAGGGCAGAATGTCAGGAAACACTGTGCAAACTCTTGTGAGCCAAGATGATGGCTCCTGTTGCTGGTGTGCTTGGGAAGTGTAATGTCAACTGATTTGGGAATAACCTACAAGCATCCTCCAAAAAGACACCTTCTGCTAAAAGGGGAAACTATTTTTCTCCCCTTCACACTCCAGTTTGACTGGACACATGTCATTGCCTATGTAGAAATCATGCAGTCATTGGAAATGGTGAACCCATCAGCTCAGAAACATAACGTCTTTGCTGGACTTCATTGCTGTTAGATCAGAGCTGTTTTGCAGCTGGCTGGCATAAAGTATAGGCAGAAGAGCTTGAGTTTGTCCCTGTATAGTCAGACCCCTCTTAAGCAGCTGCGTGGATTTCTTTTGGGTTGAGTTTTGCTTGCACGTGCCCAGTTGAAGAGCAAATTTGCATTCTTGCATCTGCAGCATGCCAAGTGCCTTGATGATGCTTCATAAAGACAGAGGGACAAGGAAAAATAAGTAAGAGTGATAAAAAGATGAAAAAGAAATATCAGCTTCATCTAAGCCATTCTTCTCCCAGTGTTTGAGTACTTAAAAAACTATTTTATTCAGTCTCAGATTAAATGACTCCAGTAATTGGACTCTTACCATTTCTACAGGGTTTGTCTTCTAAAATATAGAATCAAAAGGAGGAGAATAGGTACTCTTAGCCAAACAAAAGCACACTCACTTAAACCATCTAGTTGTCAAGGGTGCAAAGTGCCCTGGAGCAGTTATTTCTCTGTAGACCAAGTCACTGTAGAACAAGACCACAGCTGAATCAGGGACCTTAAAGATCATCTATTTCCACCCCCTCAGCTGAAAGTCATTACAGGAGGACAGAACTGTTTATATTCAGGCCACATCCCCATCCTTTTCCTGTCACATCCAAGGAATCAGTTGCCCCACAGCTGCAACCCCAAAGACACTACTACTACATGGCCTAGCAGCATGGGGCTGAGTGAGACCTTGGCAGATACAGAAGTGAAGAAATGAGAGTTTAGCTCAGGATATATATGAAAGCCGAAGACAGGAATAACCTAGGCCTTATAAAATGGTATATGATTATTCTTTTTGTTCCCCCTAAATCACCACCTAAGATTATACAACATCTATTTTTCTTCCAAGCTGTCCTTTACCCCAATTTCATTGTACTTATTCTTTCTTATTATACTGTGATTTTTTATCACCCCTTTAAACTGACACTGAATAGTCTTTATCTGAAAGTATAAACTTATTCTTATCTATGGCTTTTTTTGTTGCTGTATTTTATACTCTCCAAAACATCAGCAGATAAATCTCAATTAAGTTTCAAAGCAAACTCTTCTGTCTCCCTCCCATGCCTTCCCCTTTCGCTCAGTTCTTTTTCCGCTCCTTGTGAGCCTCCCAGAGGCAAGTAGCATTCTCATCTGTTGCAACCGGGGTTAATCTAACTTTGGATTCTGATGTGCTCTGAAGAAATAGGAAGCTTATCAAGTTATGAATTGCAATTCATAACTGTGATTTACGCCATGTCCTCCCCTTTTTGGAGGGTGAAACCCAAGCAGGTACCAAATGCCCACTGTGAAATGGGGCTTGAATGTCTCTTTGCTTGAAAGCAAGTTTGTGACTGTTTCAGCTGAATTAGTTGGAGAAAATGTGGAAATACACTCATTAAATTTCCACGTAGAAGTGGGTGCTGACCCTGTTTTTTTCTACTGTACACTGTGACACAGGCAACACAGGGAGGCACCATTGAGCTGCGAAGTAGAGTTTAAACAAGGCCCTGCCAAAGGGAAAAGTATCATGTCAATATTTATTAGACTTTCCAGCAGCTTGTTAAGTCAGTAGGAGAGCTGAATCCCAAACAAACTCCAATTAGATTTAGTTTCAAAATGAAGGCCTCTTTCTCAACTGCCCAGCAAGGAAATGCCACTGGCAATGATATGGGCTTCTTTCTTGGGGAACTTTTTAACCCTTTATTATGTCAGTATCCTATTGATCAAGGTTTTGATGGGGCTAGGATAGGGAGTGTTGCTGTCCAGGGATTTGTTGTACAGATGTTTGTTTGTTAAAAAGAATCTAAAATTTGGGATCTGGGCCTAAGATAAACCTCGTGTTGGAAATCTTGACTCCCAAAGAGGGTGGTCTGTTGCTGTGTAGATAGGCACCAGTGTCTTAGTTGTAAACCTCCTTGCAGCAGCATCTTCAGCTAGTTTGAATGAAACTTGAAGTAAACAAAATGCCTCTGTTTGTGGTCAATTTAATAGCAATCCAGAGATGCCCAACAAAATTTCTTTTTCTGGTCTTATAATGGCTAAAGCAGCTATCCTGGAGCTGTATTATTGATGCATAAAGCTTACATGATGAAGGAGTAGAGCAGTCTTGAATGAAAAACTACAATGAGATCTCCTTTCTGGAGCACTTTTGGAGCTTTGATGGAAAATGTAAGACATATTAAGCTCCTCTTCTCAGCTTGCAGCTGAAATGAGACAGCGATCAGAACATAAATGCATTTTCCTTGGAGACATCTGTGTGTTGATTCCAAAGGAAATAATAGAGGAAAAGAGAGGAGGGAGAGCGAAGCAGCAAGACCCAGACCTCAAAGAGTTACTCCCAGGGATAGCTTTTAAGGGTTAAAAGCTGCCACTTTGCAGAAACAGATGGCAGAAGAAACACTCTTCCTTCATGTGTAAGTAAGACAACCTGGGCATCCCCTGCGGAAATTAGTAGTAATAAACAAATAATTCAGAGCAGCAGTTGCTGCTTCTAGTCCTGTCTGTCTTGTCACTGAATCCTTATTAGGTGCATGTCAATAGTAAAAAAATTTCCAATGAGAATTTCATGCTCCATTGCCTAAAAAATCATATTTCCATCAAAACCGCCTATATTCCATACCAGTAACTATTCTGTTCCCTTAAAGTTATAGTTCTAAGTCACTCTTGAAAGTAAAATTTAGCCATTTCAGCTGCATGCCCCTTGCACTGCAGACTGAAGCTATAACGAATAGCCCTCATGTTTACATAATGGGCAATTCAGGCTCTTACGCTAAATACAAACCAGGGAACTATGTTCCAGCTTCTCTTTCTTGGCTTTACATTTCCATTTATATATCAAAATCACCACTACAGTAAAGAGTAAAACCTATATTTCTTTTGGAATGTTCTCATTTTGTGATTTAAGACAGTTTTACTTTACCACAAGTGCAAGCATTTAAAACCAGATTGAAACTCATTTATTTGAACTGTGCTTATTGAGATTAGTTTATTCTGTTTCTTTTCTGGGAGCACAAATAGAGAATATAGTTCACCAGGGAAAAAGATTTCAACTGATAGCTTCATTTAGCAGTCCTCTTGCTTCTTTTACAAATCAGGTTATGTTCTTTCACAAAGTCTCCAGTTTATATGTTCAACATTTTAGATGTGTAAATAAACAAATGGGGACTTTTCTTCTCCTTATGCCCTTGATATTTTCCTTTTCCACCTCTGACCTTTTCTTGCCTACAAATGTGATTACTGAAAGATACTTATTAAAGTGCATTGTTTTCTTCACAAAGGTAAGGTTATTTTTTAAGAGGAAATTTCCATATAATGTCATGTTCAGAGGTAAGAAGTTACTGTATTTCCTTCCCCTTTGGACAGTGATTTGCGAATAGGGACAAATAGGGAAAAGTAATAGGATATAAGTCTTTCTGGAAATAAATAAAAAAAAAAAGGCATTTGATCCTGGCACCAATCTAGTAAATCTGAATTCAATTTAACAGTTCTAGCTATTGCCTGTGGGAAGCATCAGGTTGAATTTTAGCTGCTTGACAGAATGAAAACTCAGATTACCTGCTCTCTAAGGTTATTTTAGCCTAAGTTAAGATTTTTTTTCCCCTCCTGATAGCATTCATGACCTATGAAAACTGATCTCTGGCATGGCAAAATAGAAGAGAGCAAATAACAGAGCTTTCCCAGCTTCTCTCCAGGGTCTAATATTTTTTCCTACAATCATCTTCTACTTTTGGTACATTTATTTCCTCCCCCTGATTTTTGTCCCACCTTTCACTGCTGATTTCCCTGAAATATTGAAGAGCCTAGTAACCTCCTTCATCCTCAGTCTGCATTCCCAGGGGCTTGCTATAGCTTGGGATGGACTGACTCCAACCCTCAGAGCACTGACAAAATGTGACATGACTCATTTGAAAACTGGCTAAGGTTTAGGACTAGAGGAGTCGATATATTATTACAAGATGAACTCAAGGTAGCAAGCTAGATCCCTGCTGTAAAACCTGGAACAGAAAAACAGCAGACCAGGTAATGAGGAATGAAGCTGAGCTGCAAAACTCCTAAACAGGACTAACCCAGTAGTGAAACTGTACAGAGGAATTTAGCTCCATACTTTACCCAATTAGAAATGCACAATCCATTGGGATTTCTTTTTCAGCTTGCATGACGGGCCTGAGAGCTGTAGGATAGGGACCTGCTGTGCACACGTAGTTAAAGACTGCAGTAGCTCCCCAGAGTCCTCTGGATGTGGGAGCAGAGAAAGACACAGAGGCAATGTTCAGAAGGGAAACTAGTAATGACAACACCATGGCTTCCTCAGTGCAGTGTCTCAGGTTCACAAGTGACATGTGCAGGTGAGGTCTGCAAAGTCAAGAGTGAGTCCAATGTATATTTTCTGTTTTGGACATACCTTATCTTTGTGCTAGAAATTTCATAACAAATGCATGTTATATACATATGTAGACATGGATGCATTTGTATGCTGCGTATGTACATACATTATCTATGAACATGAGCAATTATTTCATGTGTTTCTACCTGGTCATCATTTGGGCAGGATTGTGTAATGGAGAGGATTGAGCTTTGAACCCAAGTTTTTCACTCTCAGGGCAGCTGGATTGTCCCATGAGCCATCATGTAGTAGCAAACTGGTGATGTTTGTGGAAGAGCACTAGGACCTTACAGAGACACTTCAGGTGGTCCCAAAGACTGTACCTTCAGCCACATAGTAAGATATTAGTAATGAGTTGTCCAGCTTGGTGGCACAGACCTAGCCTGAGCCACAGCCATGGCAATGTTCAATAATGCCATGGAGATGCCAGTTCCATCCCAGATTTGTGTCTGCTGCTGTTTTGGTCCTCATCTGGGGGCAATAATTCCACCTCTACACTTGTAAAGCAGTTTCTTTATGCTTTAAAATTCTCCATTGTTATGAAACTCAAAAATCTTGATAACAAGTAGTTTGTCAACACATTACAAGATTTTCGTCTCCAGATAAACATTGACTTCTCATCCTTGCTTGGTTTCCTCCTCTACCTGTTTGTCTTTTATTAACTACTCAGACTATTAGATTACCAGGACAGTAACTTTCTTATTATTTGTTGTTTGTACAGCATCTTGTACAAAGACTTTTTCCCAAGGTTGGGATTCTGAGTGCTGATAATTTCTCTTGGTTATTTTACCTGCAATACAAGGGATAAAAAAGGATTTGCCTCAAGGCATTTATTGATATTGAAGGTTTTTTATGATACAGTTTCTCACTGTTTCTCCACAGCAGACATTTATTGGTAGCTCAGAATGTTCCAGGTAAATGAATTAGCATTACAACAGTTGCTGTTTCCAGTTCTGGTCTTGCCAGTAGATAGATAGCTCGCTCACTCCCCTGCTTCTTCCTCCCCTCACTCCTGGAGGGATGGGGAGGAGAATCGGAGGGATGTAACTCCCGTGGGTTGAGATAAGAGCAGTCCAG
>NW_009940407.1:24027-42405 GCF_000696875.1 Nestor notabilis | reverse complement strand
AAGGGGGAGAGGACACAACTGCTCCCCCCCCGCCGACCTATACCCAGCCCGACCCAAGCAGCGATCTGGGCCCTCCAGGTAACATCCCCCAGTTTCTATACTGGGCATGACATGCTCTGGTATGGAATACCAATGTGGATTTTTGAGTCTGCCTAAAATTCTGTCTTAGGATATCATAGAATCACAGAATCATAGAATGGTTTGGGTTGGAAAGGACCTTAAGATCATCCAGTTCCAACCCCCTGCCATGTGCAGGGACACCACACACTAGACCATGTCACTCAAGATTCTGTCCAACCTGGAATTTAACACTGCCAGAGATGAAGAATTTACAACCTCTTTGAGCAGCCTGATCCAGTGCCTCACCACCCTCACAGTAAAGAACTTTTTCCTTATATCTAACCTAAACTTCCCCTGTTTAAGTTTGAACCTGTTACCTCTTCCCTGCCTTCAAACTGTAGATCTGGAGAGGGAGAGAGCACAAGAGAAAGATTTGGCCCCAAAGACTTAGACCTTCAATAAATCTTTTTTTAATTTTCTTTCTTTTTGCTGCTTTTGCTTGCAGAGTAGATTGAGCTGAAGATTGTCTGATCAGACCACGTTCAAAAGTATGAAGCCCACTCTGCTAGTGGGAGAAAGATTCAAGTTTCCACAACCAACCTTCTAGCACAAGGACCCAAAGTAAACATGGCAATGAAATAATTAGATTTTTAAAGCAATTTTTAACAACAGCAATATTCAATTTACTTTCTACTTCTTGCTTTTCTTTGCTTTTTTTCCCTCAAAGAGGAAGAATCTTAGAGATGAAAGTCTTGTGCAGTTGTAAAATTCTAGTCAATTTTGTGAGCAACATGATAAGATCACAAAAAGGGTTATTCAGAGAATGAGGTTTCAATTTTGTTTTACTTTTGAGATACAGAGCATCAGAGCAGACTCTTTGGCTCTATTTCCTTTCCTTTACTAGGGGTTTCTTGTAGGTGAGTTGACTGATCAGTTCATAGATTAGACTTAAGGTATCAGCCTGTTTCTGATTGATGTTCAAGGAAAAAAAACATACAGCTTTTCAACCCTTTGTGTCAGACTTAAATTCAGAGTCAGCAGTAAAAGAGAGATGTTCAGAAAGCTGGGAAAAGATGCTGCACACCTAATTGCAACATTAACCAGTGAAATATTAGCAAATTTATTGGGCTTTTTTGTTTAAAAAAAATGTAAAGGAAGTTCATTATGCTCCCTAATCCTGCTTAAATATTCATCATGTTGTTAATGAACCACATTCATTTTTAAAATGTTCAACCCGAGACACCGTCTAACATGATTTGATAATAATATCATTTCTGGATGACTGTAAAAGGGACAAGAACAGTAAAAATAATTGTGTCTCTAAACATCCTCCCCGGTTTTCTCCTGACTAATGAGCATCTGTTTTTCATTAGCAGCATCGTTTTATCTCTAGCCTATCAACCTGCACAGCTGGGCATATTAGAAATAGTTCAGTGCACTGTGGAACGTACGTTTCCTAAACTGCAGAAACAAATGGAAGTATTGGAGCTTTTTAAAAGAATGATTCAGGGCTGATTTCTCTCACTCTCTCTATTATTCACCATGGTGTAATACCTGAAGGCTTGGTGCGGGAATGGGATATTATTGCTCTGTCTGCTGTAGAAATACAGGAAAGATAGCTCCTACCTTGCAGAGCTTGCACTACAGAAAGCAGAAGCTGAGTCATAGGGAGCTGAAACTCTTTGCTCAAGGTTATGTAGCAAGTAGGAAGCATCCAGTAAAGCAGAAATTGTTGCACCATCTTTCCCAGGCCTCTGACCTATCCACACTCTCTATTCACGAGCAATTCAGTTGAAAGAAGGTAACGGGTGAGTTTGGATTTTAAGTGGTGCAAAATAAAGCAGAGCCTGATCCCAAATACTTCTTTATCATCTTGCAACTTTCCAGAAAATTACTGAGTGCTTTCTTTTTCTGAACTGATGAGTTTTCACACTTTTTTCCTTCCAGTTCTCTTCTCTGTCCCATTGGAAGGGAGTGAGTGGCTGTGTGGGGCTCACTTGTGGATCCCAGTTAAACCACACCATGGTTGTCACACCAAGGTGTACAGGTCTGTGGTTCTCTTTTCTGAACCTTAAGAATTTTCTGTTGGCCCAATTCTTGATTTTTCAGATGTCCTTTATGACTGAGATTCTATTTGGTGAGTTAAGTCATTCCCTTTTTCTATTTCCTTAGTATCATCTATAAATCTGTTGAGGTTGCAGTCAGTGCTTTCATTTTGATCAGTCTTAAAGATACTGAACAATATTTCCTTCAGTAAAAACCCTCGGGATACAATGAGTGTCACAAGGTAAGACCTTGCATGGAGCCAGATGTAGGTAGGGAGGATTCCTTCCCTTCTGCACAATAAGGTACATTTACTTTTAATTATAGTGACAAAGCATGGCATTATTCTGCAATATTTTGTTCCAAAATAAATATGCTGGTCAACCTCCCTATTAAAAGGATAAAAGATCTCTTCTTCTCAGTAACCCCTGTTGCTGGCTGCTTGTTTATTACAGCTCAGTGTGTGAAGTTAAGGTCTCATTGTTTACTTAATCATTGCTTAGTATTCCTATCTTTAAAGACAAATGTGTTTAAAGAAGTCCTTGAAATAGGTCTTGTGTTTTCACTCAAAAGTATAATGTTCTTGTCTACCTTTATACTCCCTGCTGTAGGAAAGTAATCAAAATCTTACTATACTGAGTTAACTACCAGCTGCCAGCTTTGTTGACCTTGTTTGCTTGGAAATTAAAAGGCAGGCCATGGCAGAGCTGAACTGAATAATCTGGTAGCACAGGGAGGCAGAGGTGCTCTGCTTGTTTACAGAGCCTCAGGTGGATTACACCCCTCTTAGGCACCTGTTTGTAATGGGAGTAATGTTTGAAATCAGGAGACAAATGCAGAAATCTTGTGTTTGCATGTGCTTTGAAAGAACAGCATGGCTTTGGTTTGTTTTCCTTTCTTTTTTTGCAAAGGACTCATGAAGCTGGGTTTATGCAGGGCTTTATTAACACCCACTAGCATATTTATAGATCTATATATACATTCTGCTGCTAGATGGCAATAGTCAAAGCAACTACCACATTAACATCATCAGGAGTGCCACAGAGCATTGCACACAGCTCTGTTAAACACTGGCACCATGAAAGGTACAATACTGTGTTTTGAGAATGGGCAACTGATGACGTAAAAAGAAGAAAAGATTTAAGGAGGTAATTTGTCACAGCAAAGCAGAATAGTAAAGAACTCCAATAAATTAACCATGAAGTAACAAATTACCTTCTGTATTGTGTGGGAAAGAAAGAGGAGGAAGTTACATTGATTTACATCAGAGAATCCACAGATTCTCTCAGATGAAAATCCAAATGCAGTCATCAACCAGATATTAGTTTCAGGTAGAAATGTACCCATTCTGCCCAGTATTAGTTAACACTTTGTTCACCTTGTCTCACAACGTTTTGCTTTGGGTGTGGCACACAGGCCTATATGAAAGATAGTCATCTTCTCTCAAGCCTCGTACTGACTCCAGACACTGATGTGCCCACAATTCCAGCACTTATTCTCCTGATAAATCAGCATCTTGATTCTTCTTTCATTATTCAACTAAGTCAGGGTTCTTTCCATGGAACTAGTATGATGGAAAGAGCATTAAGGGTCTTCTTTTTGGTGTAGCCCAACACTACTCTTCTGGAGTCCTGCACAGACACATTCCTGGTCTCTCCCTGTCCCAAGATCAAGCTGCAACCACCAATCCCTACAGGAGATTAATTTAGCTGAAGTGGGACACGTTAAAGCAGTGACATAAATTAACTCTCATAATTTCATTCTTTCTCTTCCCTTTTTATTTACCATCAAATGGCAAAATCCTTTATGAGGAAGACCTACACAGGCTATAATTCCACCCTACACTGTTGTAAATTGCGTTCTTCCCATCAGCCCTTTTCTCTCCCCAGTCACATTCATCATATTGAATGTGGAATTCAATACATGAGCTGGAATCTTATTGCATTTTTGGTTAAAAAAGTCAAATTCTCACAATTAAGGTGCAATGAGATGCAATGCATCCTGTTTTAAAGTTGATGTGCAAAACAATTCAACTGAATTGACTGAAAGGGGCAGTGGGGTTGAAAGTAAATGATCTTAAGGTCCTTTCCAACCTTAACTATTCTATGATTTCTCTGCATTGCTTTATAAAATGAATTTGTGATGACTAGATCAAGTTTAAATATTTGTATTATATGCATGTGAGGATACATTATAGTTTAATTCATAATGCCAGCTTTTCCTACCCAAGGTATCATGTCCTTCTATCTGCTACCCTCCAGATTACTTGGGTCAGTGGCAGCTGGGGGTGTTTGTCATCTCAGAAGATTTATCTGTTGGCAAAGTCAAGAGGTTGGTGAACTTATTCCAAGATGACAGGCACCATTTGGAGAAAGAAAAACTGCCTTGTTTTGCTTAAGTGAAGTGGAGGAGAGGAAATGGCTCATTCCTAAAGATAGAGGAAGGGAAATGAAGAAATGCATAAGAGAATAAAATCTTTCCGGAACAGCAGTTTCTCCTAAAAATCTCAGATGATATTTTCCAACTGAGACTCAGAATACTGGCTGAATCCTCTTTATAACTCCCACACTCACTTTTTCTTTTAGATAAGTAAAAACTTCAGTACAAGAAAAAGTCAATGATCCCCATGGAAATATTAACTCTGGAAATCTTGCAAAAATTTCATTTTACAGAAATTTGTGAATTCTGGGGAATTTCATGGTTGCAAAACTGCATTCAAATGCTAATAGAGCTTTGGTTAAAGCTGTGGAATTGCCTCCTGCTTGACAAGTTTATATGGAGACCAATTTCCTGCCCTTTCAGAATTCCTTACAATAGCCAAGTACAAGACTCCAAACTTCAACACTGGTAGGCCTTGTCTGATGATATTTAATCAGAGATGATGTCTGCTCCATCTTGCCTGGAAGCGTTGGTTATGTACATATATGAGGGCTGAAACTGTCAATTAATCTACTCATTATTAGGGACAATTCTGCCCATTTGTTTTCACTATGTATGTATTTTATAGTTATACCTACTGGAAGAATGATTGCCTTAAGCAGAGATACGAATGCTCTATAAAATATATTTCTAAATGGATTATATTAAAAAGTAGTGCTATTTATGATAACTTCTTATGCCATGTTGTCTGCATGGCTTGCTTAGCTTCACGGAAATTCAATTTTATTGGGGGAGAGGTTCTATATAAAAACACTTCTAAAAGATGTTCAGAAATTGAACAGGTTTTCCCTTAACAGTTTTAGGGAAAGTTCTTCTGAAGGGTGTGTAATGAGGGCTGTTCATTAACAAACCATTCACTGTCACAGAAGTGCATGAATGGGGTAGTGAGTTGGTACATGCTGAGTGTCTAAATCCACACTAAAAGTCATTCTCTGATATTAGAAATCCATAAAAATGATCAGAGAATAACTGCAGTTTCCAGGAATCCTGGCAAGCGAAGTGCTAGGTATGAACTGCCACTTGCAGTAACGCAAATGTTAGCATTTTCCATCAGCTTTCACTAGTACATGAGGTGCTGTTCACTAAGGAAGCATATGAGATTAGCTGGGAGGTGGCAGGATGGGATAGAAATAGAACAAGGGCTCAAACTTGCAACCAGTGTTTTTAATGGTGTGTTAACTTCTCACACCTCTGCTAATCCCAGTAACGGGCTGTGCAGGCAGTGCCAGGCAAAGGCAGGAAGATCCAACTTAGCTTAAACCCTTTCCACCATGTGAACTCATTTAGTTCACATTAGCTCACAGTTACCTTTGTAGAGTTTCTGCTAAACAATGACAATTGGGTGGTGGATTTAAGTGCCCTATTTATTTTTTTCTTCTTTCCCCTTTCAGCCTTGTCAATGATTAAAATCTGAGACTTCTCAGAGGAGAGGAAAGGAGGCAATGCAAAGCTAAGTATCACAATACTCTCTCTTGAAAGGCTTAGAAATGCTTGGAATTCCTTCTAGAATGCCTGGAAAATACTCACAAGAAGGGTCAGTTTTCAATAACTCTTATTTGCTCTCTTTAGGTTTTGGTCCCTAATCACTGACAGTAAATATGACCAAAATTCAGCAGGTACCATGGATCTGATAGCAGCATCAACTGTGGAACTGGAACTGATTGCAAGATGATCATGAAAGCCTGGAGACTGACCTGCCACCAACATGAAGGCTGTGACCTGCAGACTGTGGAAACCATCTGGAGGGAGATCATGCTTTTTGAAAGGTTAGTCAGAGGTCATCACTGAAACCCCTCTTCATCAGTCCTGCTTTGCACTTCTCTATATGATTCTCCATCACAGCTGACCAGAATGTGAAATCAGTGATTCCAACCAGTGACACTGAAAAGGCATCCACAGCAGACAAAACCAGCTCACCAATAGATAACAAGGCTCAAGCACCTCCCCACACATGGAAATAGAGGGGAGAAATGCATGTTAAATAAAAGAAAAAAAACCCCTCCTTTCTTGGTTGAATGTGAAAGCAATTTTCCATTAAACTTAACAAATAAGATGATTTTAATGCTTTTTCTGTTCATTTATGAAAAAGAAAAACGTCATCTGGGGTGAGTTTGTTTGGTTTATGGTATTTGGGGATTTTGCTTGTTTGGAGATGTTATTGTTCTTGTTTCTTTTGATTGGAAGAGTCTGACAAACACTGTTAGCTCCTGAAGTCAGTCACCTGAAGGGAGATCTAAGCTTTTGAAAGAGCTGGTTTCCCTCAGCAGTTCTTATCTCCATTTCAGTCACTGAAACACAGACTCTGCAGTCACACAGATTGTGTGGGAAGGTGAAGCACTTACTGAACCACTGGAGAAACCACTCTTTCTGGTACAGGTGTGCACATATTGTCTACCTTATTCTTAGATATGCTCAGAAAGGTTTGCACATGCTTTTTAACTAAAAGCTCACATGGGTATAACTTGTCTGCTTTTAGCAGTATTTCAGCAGGTTCGAAAAAACAAAACTCAGTTTTACTGTTTCAGCTGAAGTGACAGATGGTAGAAGAGCAGGAGGGTTAGCAGGAAGAATATTGTAGGAGTCTGTGCAGATATAAATACTTAGCTAATAAATAAGGTGGAGGTAATAACGCTTGCGAATATATATATAAAAAGAAATCTGGAAGCAAGTCTGTTAATATCTCTCTTCTTTTTAATAATGATGCCTAAATCTGGCAAAGCACTTTCTGTAAGTGTATTTGATGGAGGAATCACTGTGTGTTGCCATGGTGTTGGGATTTTTTTTTCAGGGCAGAACCATGCATTTAAAAAAGAGACCTTTACCTTGTTGCTATGCAAACACTACATTGTGTTATTACAGACCCAGAAAGCAGCACAACAGTATGGCAAGTAAGTCAATATCTTGGTAAGATAAATGCTCCCTTTCTTTGCTCTTTCACTCAAATGCAGTGCTGCGGTAACACCTAAATCTGATGAATTCTTTGGAGGCCCAGCTGCAAAATTTCCAGTATGCATGTCATTTCTGTAAAGAAATTGCCCACTAATATCTTACCTACATCTGTATCCAGATCAAAACTCCAGCCTGGTGATATAAATGTTCACCTGCAAGCAGCAAACATTAGTTCCTGTTTGATGACTTTGATGACATTTTGTTCTAAGTGATTGGGAGGCATCTCTTGCTGAAAAAGAATTTAAGGTCCTTCTTAAATGTTGTGCTTACACTGGGCTATGCAAGCTGACTATTGTTTCTATATACAGCAGCCCACAAAGCAGTGACGTGGTTGCTGCCATATCCATCATCTTGGGCTTCCCCTGCCATCTGTACTGAAATATGTGCAGTGCCAGTTAGCAGCTGGTTCTGGCCAAATCCTTACATCCTTTTTCCACAGCCCAGTTCAGCTGAAAGATAAAATTAATGATACCAGCTTATGCAGCTTTTCCACTTGCTTATGTATGAGAGATTTATAATACTATATGTATGTGACTTGTACTTGGGAGGTGGTTGGCTTGTTAAAGTTCCTGCGATGGAAGATCACTGGCTCAATAGGGATTGTTTGAGTAAATGAAGCTGAACCCAATCCTCATTTAGACTCAGCTGAATTATTGTATTTTTAATCCTGCTCAAATGAGAAAAGTATTTAGCCTGAAGATTGGTTCTTAATTATCAGAAATCAATTCAGCACAGATACAGAAAAAACATTTCAAACATAAACATAGGATAATGCTGCCAGCAATCTTTTGTAACAAGAATTCAATGGAAACCGCAGCTTTTCCTCCTTTTTCCCTTTATAACATAGATGGTTATATCATACCACATTTGTGGCAATGCAGCATTATACTATATGCTAATCTATCTTCCAGGGCAGCATGTCACAAGATGTGTCACCAATTAGCCCAGACACTAATTACATTTTTCCTTTTGCTTTGCACAGGCCATGAAGAGAGACATCCCACCCTGTTTTAGGAGTTAGCAAAAGCAATGAATGAGATTGGTTCCATAGCCAATCTCCTTTGATTTACTTCATTAACCAATGAACTAATTAGATTCCTTCCTTCTAAAAGCACTTTCTGAGAGTCTTATTTTGGCAGTTAGTCTGTCATTAATTTTTGTTGCCTTTTTAATGCATTTAATAATGGATTAACTTTGAAATGACTGAAAAGAATAATATGCTTAAATAGAACATATTGAGAAAAAATCCTCATTAGCTCCAAAAGTTTAAAGCTTATGCTTCATCCAACTATTTTTTACTTTTTTTTCCTGCAGGAAAAATGTATTCTCTTGAGGTGTTTATTTCTTTTTCACATTCCTCTGAAGTGTCTATTCAGACACATCATCAGAGTGGTTGGGTTGCTTATCTGAGTTTAAATGGCAGCTCTTTTCCTGGAAAAAAGAAGATAGTTTAGAAATTGAACCTCAGCTTCTAAATGTCTATGTGTTTAGATCAACTCTCTTTTCAAACAGCTTGCATCTTGCCAGTCCTGAAATAACCTATTCATGAATGTGGTACTTCCAGGGATGGCGTCCATTCTGGCAAGTTAATACGAGGAAATTGTTTGTGGATGTCATTGTTTTGGGGATCTCAGCAATTGTGAAGGCAAAACAAGAACATCAATTTCTCTCAGCTGAAAGCTAGGGCAAGTCACAGCTTTGGTATGGTTGGACAGGCTTGTTCAGCCCCAAAGCCAAAACACACAGTCTGGGAGCTTTGTGCTTATGGGAATTCAAGAGTGTGAATTCAAAGAATGTGAATAGTCCCCTCACATCCCAGCTGAATACTGCTGGACTTCAAATTCACTGTAGAATATACAGTGTCATTTAACCCAAGGCAGAAGTCCTTACCATCTTGTTTTCCTCCATTATGATATTTACAGTGATCAATATCATCGTGCACATGTCTTTAGACATATCCTATCTATATAATTGACAAACATGTTTCCACCGACAGTTCTTTCTAATCCAATTCCAACATGATCCTATCTATATAATTGACAAACATGTTTCCAATGACAGTTCTTTCTAATCCAATTCCAACATGGTCATTAGGCAAAGAGGCTTTTAGTCATGTTGCTGTCTGTTCAGTGAGACAGCTGTGAAGTAAGATGACAGAATATACAACAATCCAAATAAATACATAGGGCAATGTCTTTTACTTGGGGTGGTGAAGACATAGGAAAGTGAAACATCACCCTGCCCCCTATTTCTCAACTTTATTGATCCAGGTATTACCTGTTTCAGTGGTGAATATGCACATATAACACTTGTTTGTTTGTTTGGATTTTTTTCCCTGAGGTGTTTTGGAGTTACTTTTACTTTCTGCATTCGAACTAAATTAACTGTCCAGAGACAATGAACACCAGAAGATGACTGGTTTGGTGTATGGTATTGCAGTCCAAGGAAGAAAAATAGCATTGGACTGCATTTTTTTAGCCATCCATGTATTAATCTGAAAATTTCTGCACATTATTTCTGTAATTTACTACCAGAGCCATTGTGTTGCTTTGCTTCTCATCCTACAGACTGTCTTCAGCAAATTTCCTTTCATAAAGACTGCAAGATGCATAAAGTCTTGGATGCCTTCCCAAACGTAAACAATCTATTCAGAGAGACTGTGAAATAAAATTTCTCTTTCTTTCTGTATTTGTAATAAACAATTTAGATCTTTCATCTGAGCTGCCTATAAATTCAAGAGTGAATGTCATGGTCTTGATTCCCAGAACTTACTGGAAGATGAACAATTATCATTGCTTTCTAAGTTTGTTTCTTTCTCCAGGTCAAGCTCTATTGTCTGTTGTTTCTCTTGTGACATTCTCTATATTTCTCCTTTATCATTGATCTGATATTGGCTTAACTAAACAATAAGATGATTTGGTGTTATCACCAGTAAGAGAAAAGAAGAACAAATGCTCTGAACCCCAGTGCTACATCTTATTTAATGCTGTGTGGTTGAAAACAAATCTCCCTGAACAGGGTACAGCAAAATTTCTTTGTAAAGAAGAAACACCCCAATACATTGGGAATCTCTATGGCCTTGGCAATTTCCTTCTTTTAAGTGCTTGCGTGGCTGTATCAAGAGCTTTTCCCATTGAATTCAAAACACTGACAGCAGCTTCTAAGGAGTGCGCCCTCTGAATGTCAGTTCTGCTGCTGTAGGAAAGGACCAGTAACATTTCCTTTCCTCATCAGAGTGAAATCTGAAGTTTTTGGTACTACACTAAAGGATTTATTTGTTCCTAAGCCTAGTGAGTGAACTTTGGATCTCTGCTAAACCACTAAGGGATGGTCTGAAACTTGGTAGTATGGTGCAAAATACATCATGGACAAACTGCAGTGGAAATCATATAATAATAACTTGGCTTTGAGGTCCTAACTGCAGTATTGCAGTATCCACCCTATAGTTAAGTAAGTCAGTGGTTACGATGAAACATCCAGTGGTGCGTTTCAGCTCCCTTAGCCAAAGGTTTTGTGTTGGTGTCCTGTGTTCTTTATAAAAACAATAGATAAATAAATGCAATTGTGCTAGAATCAGACAAATCACAATAAGAAAATTATCTCTGAATTTCTCTTAGGGATTCCCTAAAAGCCAGGTTTGTCATATTTTGCTATACAGATTTCTTTTGTGGAACATCAGCATTTACAATGATTGTAGCTCAGCGAGAGTCAGGGGGAGGTTTCACAGCATTTTCTCTAAAGTTGTCAGAAGCATTATCCAGAAACATGGGCAGAGACTGCTCTCAGTTACCCTGTGCCCAGAGGAAAAGCTTGCTCTTTCCTAAAGAGAAAAGCACTCTTGTCACCATGCACAATGTGTCATAAATGATACAGCACCCCTACAAACCTAGCAGTGATGCAAGTCTGCTAATGAATGCCATGATAGTAAAACTATCTGGCTGTGTCTCAGCATGCACACACTGATGTCAGTGGATTCCCTGCTATTTAAACTCATTCCATCAGGTGATGCTCTTTTAATCACTCTACTCACAAAATTGAAACTTATTTAGCAGAGTAAACCAAAAATGCTACTCATCAATTAACAGGCTAATCTTTTCTATGGGAGGACTGGAGCAAGAAGCTTCTTCTCAACTCTTGCATTGTGTATTTCAGCTCTATGGGTAACAAATATCTGTCAATGGCAATCAACCTGTTGTGAGGAGTCCCTTACCCTCTAATGGCCACCATGAAATTTTACACTACTTGCATCTTAGAGCTTAAAGCTAAGTTCACTGCTGGTTTTTTTTCAAATTTATCAAAACCTGAAGAATAAGTTTCATCTGTTGCCCCACGCAAAAGGACTCTCTGAAGCCCTGTTTTGCTATTCATTATGCTAAGGATAATTTTTCTCCATGGAATTTGGAAGGATATTGTTGGATAAAAAGAGAGTTATGCTTTGGGGAGCAGATTTTAGTACCATGGCTCTATTTGCATGACCCTGCAACCATCAGAATGATAGGGGAGGCACAAAGATCCGTAGTGCTGCATGAAAATTGTAGTATCACGGTATCAGTATTACAGATAAAGAGAACTTTCTTCATCAGACTGTACTATCAGATGTAGTGAACTTTAATGCCCTACTGTTTAGTCATTCAAAACCTTCCTTATGCTAACTGTTATGAGATCACATTGATCTTGCTTTTAGTGTTGTCACATGTGTAACCATCTGGCATCAGGACAAGTGCCAAAACATGACTTGCATATTTGCTGGGTTGGGGAACAGACATGTTTGACTGTGAGCTGAGCCAAATTTTTGTCAGATGTACAAATATTGCTTCTCCCTACAGCTTGGAGAACGCATGTTTTCACAGAGCTACTTAACCTAGTCCTCATTGCCTGCATTCTGCCCCTGCTCTGAGCCATATAAAAGCTTTATGTTTGGCAGGTCAGTAAAAAGCAGAGCATCATCCTGTTTATTTTATAGCTAACTTCATTAGTAAGAAACAGCAAGGACTGAAATACAGGGCTGTAAAAACCCAGCTTAGGTTTGGAATGTAATGTAATTCAAGTAATTAGTCCACTTAAACTTTTTAATGTGGTCTCTTGGTTTCCAAAGTGCTAAAATGTTTTTTTAATGGTTCTTCCACAGTTTTTCATTGGGTTGGCACCCTGGCTTTAGTCATGAAAAAACAGGCCATATCTTAATATCAATATTCATCATGCCAGAATTTCATCTGGTACATGTTG
Organism: Nestor notabilis; assembly: GCF_000696875.1. NCBI lineage: Eukaryota > Metazoa > Chordata > Aves > Psittaciformes > Psittacidae > Nestor > Nestor notabilis. The sequence continues at coordinate 29,688 of NW_009940407.1, read as the reverse complement.
ACATGACACTCACAGAGCCAGCTGAAATATGTCACTTTTCACCAGCTGAACCTTGTTGTGTTTTTCACAGAACTATAGGATCATAGAATGGTTTGGGTTAGAAGGGACCTTAAAGCTCATCTAGTTCCAGTCCCCATTAACACGTCTAAAAGAACTTAGCTATACTACCAGTTCATACTGTCTTCATTTTTGTCTAATGACAGAAAAAATGATCTAAGGTTCATAACTTTATAGGGAATTCCCCAGTTCTGGATCTGTTTATCAGCTAGGAAACTTGAACCATTAGATTTAGTACTCTCATGCATGTGCTGGGATTTCTGTATTAGTTCTGACCTACTATGCCTTGCTGGTTATTCACAGTAACAGCTGACCTGTGATTTCTGGTCAACTGATAACCACAGGCAAATTGATATAAGCTTCAATCCATACTGGAAATGTGGTCACAATGAAGAAAAAGCAGGTATACCCTAGTTTCTGTTTTGGCCATGCATGCAAACATTATTTAGGGACAATTTCAGTAGACTACAAAAACAATTAAAAAGTGAACCCATGATCTGAAATCTTGGATCATTTCACCCTGACTGGCTCAATCAGCTGCTTCCCCAAAATTCCACTTACATTCACATTCAGTCAAATTAAGGATTTAAAGACTTGTTTTTCCTTAGTGAAGCCTTATGTAAGTGTCAAAGCCTTTAGGATTTAGAGTCTTGGGCTAGAAATCTCATGAGACCATTTTCAGGATTCATGTGCTTTATAGCCAGGAACAACAATCTTGAGCTCCAGTGTAGAACAGATTTTAGAAATCTTCTCTTACACTTCTGGAACAGAAAACAATATTTTCCCTTCAGAATATTTGATTCAGACCATATATGTTAAATATGCTGAGGACAACTTTCATATTAGCTCAACTAGATGCTTATAATTTTGGGTTTTCCTAATTTTGTTTAAAAGAGTTGAATTAATGGATATGTCTCAACATAATATTGATTCTTTCACAAATTCGTTCCCTACATAATGCTTCAATAAAGCTGAATTTCTTGCACTCAGAACTGGCCAGAAAACAATTTCCATTCTGTAGGGGAAGTTAAAAAACAACAAAACAAAAACATTTCAAAACATTTAATTATTATTCAGATTGAATCTCATGGCAATTGTATGCAAAGCTTGATAGAAGTGTTAATGTATCTCAGACAACTTTTAAAGAAAGAGAACTACAAGTCAGCTTATCAGATAAACATTTGAAGTATCTTAAAAACACTTTAAAAGTGTTCAAAGCATCCTTCATAACCTTTGGAAAAGTACGTGTAACTTTTAGACAGACAGTTTGCGTGGGATTTGTGTCACAACTTCATTCACTAGGCAGATAAGTCTCTAGGCTAAACTAAACTCTCTCTACAGAACATTATTGTTGCCATCATGATGGTTTGAAGCTATAAGCAAGACAGTTTATAAGGACAGGTATTTTATTATGGCATTTATGCAGTTGGAAAAACCTGAACACCTCTTTCACTTGCTTACACTTCTCTTTAGATCTGAAACCAAAGAGGGAGAAAGGCCCTTCTCAGGGATGATTCACCCTTTCCTAAGATAAATACAATGACTCACTCTCTGTAGGTGCCTATTAATCTCTGTTGACCACAGAAGGATTCTGGTTGACTAACAGTAAACAGCTAACTTGAAGATAGAAAAAACAGATAGATAACCTGGACTCTAATTTGCAGTTAGAAGGGTTTCTCACAGGAACTTCCTTCCTTCCATTTTTTTTGCATTAATTCAGGTGCAAGTTCTGAGTATAATATTTACAATTCATTTCTTTATTTACTGACAATCCAGACTCCCTTCTGAATATATCTTGGTGTTCAGAGTGACTGAATTATCTATTCCCAGAGAGGCATGGCAGCCATTTTATTCTCTAAACAATTCAGAGTTCTCCTGGGAAATAGATCTGGGAAGCTTCAAAGATCACAATATCTCATGTTAATATCTGTTTGATTTTAGTTGACAGTAAAATGACAATGCAGCTATTGCTAAAGAATGTTATAGTAAAAACATTTAGCATGTGCTGAGTATGTTCTTTTGATCTCGTTGAGGTTCTCAGTGTATTATTCCATATTTTCAGATGACATAAGGATACAGATGCTTTTTTTTTTCCCCTCTTCAGCTGTACTAGTTGCAAAGACCAGTGCTTGCTGGAGACTAATCCTAAGTCATTTCTGCAGAGGACAAGAGTTAAATCAAAACACCATCCTAACTGAAGACCTCTCTGGTATATGAAGTTGGAAGTATGATCATCCAAGACCAAGTGACAAGGGCAGAGGTATTGTCAGAAATAGTATCAGTTGTTCATTTAGCTGGGCTAGAGGCAAAGTTTGATCCTTTTTCTCCCTCTGTGGTGGTGTTGGGCTTTCTGCAAAGAAGAAAGGCAAGAGGAAGGGCAAGAAGCCCCTGCAGCAAGGCCAAGTAAGAACAACAAGAGACAGGAAATATTAGAAAATCAAGTTTCCCAGAGATATCTTTAATAGCTGGCTCAAGAGCAAACCAGATGTAGTTTTTAGAGGAAGACCAAGCTGAAGTGACTCAGCAAAGATTGGATATTGAATTACAGTCCTTGAAACATGGATATCTGCATCTTGTCTCAATACAGTTGTTTTTATTTTCCAGTACTTATTACCGTCTCTCCCTCTAGTTAGTTTGATTCTCACTTGCTGACTGAGCACTGACAAAAACATCCTCTGAAGTTCTTGGCAATTCTTTCAGAAAATGCTTATTCTATTTCGGATCCTTTCTAGGTTTCTTTGCCTGCACTGGACATGCACGACAGAGACAAAGATAGAAGCCTAGGGAGGCTACATCACTCTAAATGTGACTGAAGACAGGATTACATTTGCATAGATGCTACTGGAGGGGAGAGAAGCCAAAGCAGAGCAGCCAGAGTTTCTTTTTCTTCTCATCTCTCATGAAAGTCAAGAGTCTCCACTCTTCCAAGCATGGTTACTGATGTGCATTCACTCCAACTGATTAGGTTCATACATCCTAACCAATGTACCTGCCAAGAGCAGCCAAATGCTGCAGAGCACTATGTGGTTTGCTGGAGAGCCAAGCTTGGCATGCACTGCCCATAGTGGACCCATTTGTAATTTGCTTAATTTTGTGAATGTTGTGGAATACTGCCAGGTAATTGCTGGGTGTGCACGTATATTAGAGGTTGGCAAGGGTAAGGATGAGAAATCTGTGAACAATTAGTTAACTTTGGTCTTGTGTCCTTTATAATTAGATAATCTGGTATCAGTGATGAGGTACCCTGACTTGGTTTATTTTTTCCTTTTTTCCACCATTTTCAGCTAGAAATGGCTGTTTTTCTTCTGCAAATTTCCCTAAAATTCAGAATATGTGACTTGCCAAGTGTTGCTGGGGCAAGTAAATCTATAGGAAAGGTGTGTAAATTGAGATGCAGAGTGCAGCTGTGAGCAGGAAGGCTTTGTGGTTACAGCTCTGGCTGCAGACTAAGCAGAGTATTACTTGTTTCTTATCTGCTTTGTGATTATTGGCACAGGAATTAATTGCTTCGGGCTTTCTTCTGTACCCAAAGCAGTAGATCCTAAAGTATATATTTTTCTAGGCTGACTTTACCACTTCCATCTTATTTTCACCCTCTTGTTGTGTTCAGTACATGCTTGTCTTCCTCTTTCTAGCACCCAGAATATAAACCCTGCCCTCCTACTACCACCCAAATCACAGTGTTATCTTTTCTCCCGTTAAGACCGCAGGAGCAGCCATGGCCTTCTTTTGCATACTCTTGAACCCCATTCTTTAAAACAGGGATATGGCTGTTTTGTGCCACTCATAACCTTCTTTTCCAGAAATTGCAGCCTTCTCAGCTTGGGAGATCTCTTTACTATGTATAGTGATAGTCCTGCTTAGATGAAATTCTGTCACATTAATTAAAATATTTCATAAAATGTCTAATCTCAAGCTTCATTTAGATATAATTAGAGACTTTGGGAGGTTGATCCTGTGCTGAAGACACTTGACCTTCTCCTGGTACACTCACTTAAAAATATCAGAAAAAACCTTTCTCTGTGAAGACTCTGAGAACATAAGGTAAGTGATGCCAAAAAATAGATAAATGAGAAAAAAAATAAAAGCATAAAGAAAAAATCTTCTGGGTTTCTTGCCCTCCAGATCAACTTTCAGATTTGAAAAAATACATGAAAAATCAATATCTGTAATCAAGTTACCAATGACTAATCTTAGATACTCTCTGGCACCCTTTCAGGCAGTCCCTGAAACTTCCCATTTTACTTCATATCTGGACAGAAAGTCCGGATATAGTCATAGGAATGTACAGAGTCATGACTTACACATATGCTTCTTGCAGTTCATTAATGCTGAGGGTAAAGTCTCTACCTGTGGAGGAAGTCTGATTGCCAGAATTAACTGAACTGTCCATCCTTTCATCAAGAAGCTCCAGTGTGGATTGGGACCCAGTGAAATGCCAACCCCATTCGTGTCTTTGATCTTGAACAACAAAGTTGTCCAGAGAATTAGACCATGCCACCTGAGGACTTGTTTCCCTGCAGCCTGTATGTTTTCCAAAGACTGGGAAAACACAGTGTTTGTGTGATAGGGAGAGGATTGTTCTCAGGGCCATTTCAACTTTGTGAAATTCCATGCTATGGAACTTTTTGCTAGTCCATAAATCTCACCAATGTTTAATGGAAAGATCAGTAATGTGATCCCATGAGGGAAAAAAGAAACATAAAGGGCCCATCCCAGTATTTTATGAACTGTTCAGAACCAGCTTGAAAAACAGAGAGATGAGCATTCCACTTTGCTAATTACAGAGTTATACCTGCTTTTATGGGTCCTTGCCTACTTCAAGGGACTATTTTTTTTCTTCACCCAGACAGACCATCCTTTGTCTTCACCCAGACAGACCATCCTTTGATAAATCAACTTTCTGCCACACAGGTCTGCAAGAAACAGATAATCCTTTAACTCAGTAGGTATGTGGGGCTAAAATGGCTGATTAAAAGCCAGAGATATAGGAGAGTCCTGAACTGCAAAATACTGACACTGACTTGGAGACACACATGTTGCTATCAATTTCTTAGCATCCCAGGGTACTACTGTGATAGGGCTTTGGTGATCCTAATCGCATAACTTGAGTCTACCACACATTATCAAGGAGGTGGTCTTCAGATTTGGCCCTCAGGCAGACTAGCAAGAGAAAAACAAAATTACTTTATTTAGAGACATCTGTTTTGAGATATTAACTAGTAAATAATGCATAAGGTGGGATAATGCTTTGGCCCCACAACACTGTATAGCTGAATAAAACAAATAATTGAATCATGAAGTAAAAGTGAATTTTATACTTGGTCTATTTCTTGGCAGCTAAAGCTAAATAAGTTTGGGAGACTATAAGCAAAGGGGGAAACAGATTTCTGTTTGTACATTTGTTTGTTTGTTTCCCCAAAGATAGAATTTCCCTAAATCATTGCATGGTCATCCGAACAAAGAAATGTGAGGGTTGTGTCCTATCTGACAATGTGGGAGGCATATGATGGTATGGCTAATGGGAAACAAACCTCCAGTCATCCACCCTTCCCTCCCTTTGTGCAATGCAGCTTAGTCATTTCTAAACAGCTTTAGGTACCA
>NW_009940407.1:1185-24013 GCF_000696875.1 Nestor notabilis | reverse complement strand
CTTCTCTGATCTTGGATTATATTGAAATACTGTGCTATAGCCTGCAGTGGTTCAGGCTCACCAGTAACTCAGCTAACCATCTACTGGGATGGAGAAAAAGGTGGGGAGACAGCTGGAAGCAATAACATCCTCACCTTCCTCTGGTAAAGATGCAAGCCAACATTTCTTTTATTACATTTCTTTTGTGCAGAAATAAACTCTGTCTTTGCAAGAATTGAGTTTTCATCTCCATCTATGTTGAAGTCACCAATTGGCCCAAATGGACACAGAGTTTAATTACAAAGCATTTTTTCTAGTCAGGAGAACTGAAAACTCTGCCACGTTTTCTAATTGATTTGGAACTGAGTCAGAATCTGTGGGAATTGTGTTACAGGCTTGGGTAGAACCCAGATTTGATTGGGTTTATACATTTGAAGGCCAGTTTGGAAAGTTGCTCAAGTGAGCATTTCCCAATATTTGGGTTTCATCAAAATGATTTCATCTGCCTCTCTGAAGAATACGCTATGAACATGGCTATCCCACCTGGCTGGACATGTACCTGTGTAACCTGTTCCAGGTGGCCATGTCTTGCTAAGGGGGTTGGACTAGGTGCTCTCAAGGGGTCCCTTTCAACCCTAATTATTCTGTGATTCTGTGATTATACAGCCAGGATTGCCTTTGTGCACGGCATAGTGTTTTCTTCAGTTATAAACCCACCTAAAGTTTCCTTTTCTCCTCACTGCCATTAGGTCTTTACAATCAAAGCACAGCTTGTTTATCATCTGTATTACAGTGACATCCACAGACCTACTCAGAGACAGTGCTGTTGACCTACCCACTTCCATGTTTCTTATCACCAGTTTCTGCTTCTACTGCTCTTTTGGATGCTACACCAATACAAATGACAACAATAAGAGTGGATGAGCTTTCCTTCCTGGCAAAATGAGAACTCGACTAGAGAGCAAAAAGAGGTCAGCAAAGTGAGACCAGGGACTGAGTGCGTATTTCTAAAAACAAATGAAAAAAGTTGACTTCCCCAGGGTATGTCAGAGGCACAGACAGGACAAAACATGATCAAGCACCATGATTCACAGAGCACTCATGGCAGCTGAGGCCATGACGTGTGTTCTGCGGCTGCTGCACTGGATATGACAGTGTAGAATCACGAATAAGTTCATTAACTAACCCTTTTATGTCAAAAGTTCATATTGATCCAGTAGGAGTTTTGAGCATTGATGATGCTGGTCCAAAAAGCTAGAAAAATGTCTTCAAAACCAATATTTAGTGCTACTTGTCACCTCAGAAGCATTTTCTAAATCTTCTGACTAGATTTCATTTGGATATCCATAAACTAATATAGCTCATAATGAGAGAAAAAGGTGACTCAAGTCCCAGGTATTTATCAAATAATTATCCCCCTCCTGCCTCAGAGTAGGCTTTTCAGTGAAACTGGCCTTTTCAGCCAGATTTATGTGAATCATGGTGAAAATGAAGTATGTCCCACAAGTCTAACTCCAGTGCAGATGCTGTAGTCACGCTGAACGATCCTTCTCTGTGATGATTGTCCTTTCTTTGCAAATAGTCACCTTTCACTACACTCTATCAATATTTATAAAATCTGATGGGCCTTAAAACATTCAAAAAAGGATTAAATTAATTTACTGGCAAACTGAGGACTATTTTGCATTTTGAATAGATTTAGTATGTCCCTCTGTGTTCAACATCTCTTACCCACTACCAGTCCATGATGTGTCTATTGGAATTAGTAAATCACTTTCATTTACTTACTTAGAAGAAAATGTTTAATAGATGCCACGTGAATTTTGCAAATTGCTCTCATTCTGATGCTGATTAATAGGAAACAATGTAAATGTAAAAATAATTTCTAGTCTTAAATTAGGAAGCTCAGGGTATTTTCTTACCTGTTTTAGTCATACTTATTTCAATTCTTAATTGAGCTTCATACTAAAAGAGAAATAGAAGTATATTAAAGGCTGGAGATGACAATGTCATTGCCATTATCTTTAAAGGATGAAACGGTGCAAGTCTATAAAAACATTTGATCAATCTCAAGTTGCCTTGATTAATCAAAAGCCCTAGAAATGCTTTCCTTATGCTGTTTTAGGCTAAATGGTTAAAACTGGAGAGGTGGAAAGTGATCTAATACCTTAGTGCTGAGTACTTCCTAGCTCTGAATGAAGGCTGACCAGATAGTAATTTTCTAATTTAAGGTATTTAAATATTGTTCCTTTAAAATTGTATTTGTTTTTAAAATTAACTGAAATATTTTCAATTCCTATTTTTAGGAACAGCTGTTTTTTTGTTGATGGTGCTTGAGGGCACTTATCTGAGTTGTTTATCAATCATATTGATGTTGGGGTCAGTAGGTACTGAAGCGTAGTTGAGACACAGGAAATCTCGCTAGCACATGTATGATTCAAACCCAGCCTAGACTCATACAGACTCAGAATTTTTATCACACATCAACTCTTCGACTGAAACAAAACTGGAAATTGCAGGAGAAGTGTATTCATGTCATAAAAGCTGAGATTTTAATTGGCACCAAATCGTCCTCTTGTTGGTAGTCTCAGCAAACAGTTGAAATCCTAATTCTAACTGTGGAAATTGCACTGAATTTTTGTCACCTTCGTCCAGAAGAGATCAAGCACTTTGGTAGGGCATAAATGGGAGATTTTATTATTGTTGCATGAGGAGAACTAATGTGAGATTTTTTTCTCCAGGTTTCCCAATCATAATTTTTTTCCAAGAAGACAGAAGGGGAAAATTATTTGGGATCAGCTGTAAGACTTGGTAGGCCCTGATTTACTTTAGGTATGTGATAACTCTTACCTCTTTGAGTAAACACACAAACAAGGTCTGCTGATTTTCTTTCTGGTGAGCTGTGAGGTGTTATCACACATGGTCAGTTAGTTTGTTTCTATGGAGAGGACAAGACAGGATAGGGGAAAACAAAGATCTTTGCATTTGATGTAATCCCTATCAACCTAGAAGGATTGCAGGCAATAGTGGGATAACACATATATGGCTGCAGTCCATAAAAGTTCCCCTCTAAGAAGACAGCAATTCTTAATCACTTATTTAAACTTCCTCACTGATCACACAGTATAGACTGGTAGTTCCAGAGGGTGATTCATCCCAGCCCAAGATAGGTGTCTAACATTAAGTGGGATGAATCACTCAGCAGACACTTGTCTCTCCCGTGATATAAAGGGATCAAATTAATAAAACAGTTTAGACAACTAACTCAGACCACTGAAGTTACTTGAAACAAATCTGCATCCTAATGTGCATTTAGGAGCTCAGGAGTGTCAGTTTTTTGAACTTCCTGAATTAGAAGGTTTGATAGAAGGACTGTAGGCTTGCCTTGCCTTTCTCATTGCCACCCAATCCTTAGCTTTGCTAACAGGCAGATAGCACATGCTATTTCAGGTTTTGATTTTGAAGATAAAACATATTTAAGGGAACAGGAGGAACCTTACTACATTAAACCTCAGTCTATTATTCAGCAGCCAATGCTTAATTACCCACAAAAAGATGTGCAAAGCTTGCACTAGCATATGCATTTTCAGAAAATAGGTTTCTCCAGTTGAAGAGCTGAGCTACAGTTTTCCAAGGAACAATAATGCCAGTGAGACTCCTCATATCCTTCCATTCTGTTCAGGCAACGTCAACAAATGCACAGACGCTTTTTTTCTTCCATACCCTAACAGAGCTTTTTTATAGGACCACCTCCATATATTTACCTGGAGGCTGTTAAAGTATACAATTAACTTGACAAATTAAAAAAAAACCTAATGACTTCATCTTTCAATTTGACCTTAGTAGTTTGGACATCAGGAAAACTTGTTTACCCCTCTAAAGACTATTTGTGAAATCTGAGGTTTGAAATCTAATCTATTTTCTGTCACTTCCAGTTACTTATACATATCTTTGTATTCTGTCTTAATTTCAAATTAAAAATGATCCTTTATTGCTGCAAAGGCTTTCCTGCCAACTAATGAAACAAGCCACTGGAAAGTTATCTTGCTGTTGGTCATAAAATTCCCTTTTATTTATTTCCATTCTTCATTATTTGTTACAGAGTAAAGGTTTATCCTGAGCCAGCAATTAATTCGAAATTGTTAGTCCCTCTTCTGTTCTTGCATTATTCACACGTGTTGCGGTTTAACTCAGCAGGCAGCTAAACACCACACAGCTGTTCGCTCACTCCCTATGGGATGGTGGAGAGAATCAGAGAAAAGGTAAAACTTATGGGTTGAGATAAATGCAGCTTAACAGCAGAAAAAAGGAAGGGAAAAAAACAATAATAATAATAATGATAAAAGAAGATACAAAACAAGTGATGTGCAATGTGATTGCTTATCAACCACTGACCGATGCCCAGCCAGACCTTGAGCAGTGGGCAGATCTCCCCAGTTTTATTGTTCAGCATGAACAGTTGTTCAGTATGAAAACAGGCTGAGAAAGTCAGGGCTGTTCAGCCTGGAGAAAAGAAGGTTCATAGAGACCTCAGAGAAGCTTTCAGTATCTGCAGGGAGCTACAAGGATGCTGGAAGGGGACTCTTCATCAGGGACTATAATGATAGGACCAGGGGTGATGGGTTCAAACTAAAGGGGAAGTTCAGGTTAGATATAAGGAAGTTCTTTACTGTGAGGATGCTGAGGCACTGGCTGTCCTGGGTTCAGCATTGCCCAAAGAAGTGGTAAATGCTCCATCCCTGGCAGTGTTCAAGGCCAGGTTGGACACAGCCTTGGGTGACATGGTCTAGTGTGAGGTGTCCCTGCCCATGGCAGAGGATTGGAACTGGATGATGTTAAGGTCCTTTCCAACCCAAACCATTCTATAATTCTGTGATTCTATGATGCTATATGTACTGGAATATCCCTTGGGTCAGTTGGGGTCAGCCATCGCAGCTGTGTCCCCTCCAAGCTCCCTGTGCACTCCCATCCTCCTCACTGGTAGGGCAGTGTGAGAAGTTGAAGTCCTTGACTCTAAGTGCTGCTTAACAACAGCTAAAGCATGAGTGTGTAATTAACATTATTCTTATCCTAAATCCAAAACACATCACTGTACCAGCTACTAGGAAGAAAATTAACTCTATGTCAGCCAAAACCAGGAAAACATACACTCCCTCATCAGTGATTTATATTCCAAAAGTACCTGATCTTGCACTGATTTTGATAGTCTCTGTCTAGATGGAGATACTGGTCTATCTCATTACATGCTATCAATCATGCAAATAGGTGGCAGCCCAGCTCCTCAGGTATTCTATCAGAGTGTGAAAATAATTAGGGCAAATGAAGTTATATGAGGTGAATTTCAGCTTCAGGCTTTATCCTTTTTTTGAAGTTAGTAGCAATATATTTTTGTGTAACTATGTAAAATATATTTTGGTGAACACTTTCTGTTAATGGCAATATTATATATTTTTATTTTTGCTATTTTAATTCTTGATGTCTTTCAACTAGACACTCTGTTCCGGTGACTGTGAAGTTATTCATCAGATGACAAGATTTCCTGATTTATCTCTAAAATCTCTTCACTTTTAGCAGTCAGGAAAAATTATACATGCATAAATGGACTTTTCTGCACTGTGTGGCTCTAACTGCACTGGTTACTTCTGCTGCTGAATGGCTTCATCTTAGAAATTTATGCACTTTCCTAAGATAATACTGGCCATAAGGTGCCAATGTGACCTTTGGGTCAATCCACTTGCATAGTCAGAGCTCTTGCTTCGGATCAATGCTTTGTGCTTGATGTCACAAGTCCAAAATTAGGAATTTGAAGACAAACAGTAGATAGAAGTTAATCATGAGCTTCAGATGATATGACAAGGAAATGTTGAAGCTTTTATTTCTGTGTTCCTCTGTGGTTAATCTTGCCTAGCCTTATAATTCCTACCTTTTTGTTCACCTTTCCAGTCAGTAGAGATAGACTTGTACAACTCCCATGGGCAACTGAAGCTATCCAAGATATGAATAATTCTAAAGTGTAGATTCTTCTGCCTTGAATTTAGATAGAACATAGATCATTATCCTTATGTTTAGTTAGGTATAAAATGTTAAGTAGGATTAATCCATGTCTTAATAATATTTTGTGTGCTAATAGTTTTCCAAGCACAGGTTGTTAGGTAAAGTCCCAAGTTACTTAAATAATTCAGGTATGTGATTTTCTGACTGTTATAGGTCTATTTTGAGCTTAAAAGCATTTTAATGAATTTTGGCACTTGAAGAACCAGTGTCTGATTCATTCTGTAACTTGGTTGTACAACATCAGTGAGCTACTTCAGTTCTGAGCTGTGCTTGAACTGAAGTGTCAGCTCTATGGATTGCCCAAGTTCTACTTGTGCAAATTGTCCTATGTCTAACATTTAACAATAACAATTCCTACAAAACTGCAATTGCAGAGTTGCATTTTAACTTCATGTCACTTTGTCAGCTGGTGTATTCTGTTATCAATTTATCCTTCCTGTGAACTTATAAAAAAATAACGCCAACTAAACAAAAATATCAGCAGCTACTGAAACTCCAATGACTTTAGATTCATTTGAAACCCCATCAGCAATTGGAGACCTTGTAAATGTTGGTGTAGACATAATGCAGCCCCCTTTTCCCCAAGTTACTCAGAAAAAGGGAGGCTCAAAGCTTTCTTTTATGTTCCCCGTTCCAGTTTTTTTCCTCAGAAGTCTTCATTGTGAAGATGTCATTTTGTGTTGTTTAAATACCACTGTCACATCCTGTAATCCTTCTACTTCTCCTTCCAGATCTATCTCTTTCAGAAAGATTGTACCTACATATAAACTGGCATTCTGCATATAGAAATCATTGAAATAGATTAAATAAGTGACCTCTAGATCAACATGTCTATTCTTCGGTAATACTTCAAGCTCTCTTTTCACTTTTTTCTTGGTCCTCCTACATTAGCATATAAGTGATAATACTTTACTCCTTACCTTGTTCTGAAAGCAAAAGGATAAGCGTATTTTGTAAATCAGAATTTGAAATATAAGTCATTTTATCTAAACTGAGAAAACACTTCATTTCTTCCTTTTCTCCCTTTAGTTTAAAGCCTGTTGAATCTATTAGCCTTTACAATTTGGCATAAAAGAGTTTGATACTATTGCTGCTTAAATAGAAACTATTTAATCATAGAGTCTATTAGGAAGCTAGCTGGAACTTGCTATTATTTACTTTACTCGCAGACTTTTTGCTCTTGTTAAGTGTCTTTGGTTTAGTGTTCAGGCATTAAATGATTAACAAAGGTGCTCAGAAATGCCAGGGGGAACAAATGACCTGTTGAGGTGATTTGAATGCTATCTTCTTAATACTTTTCAGTTGTGTGGAGGAGAGCAGACTAAGCTGGGAGGTTTAGGAGATTTACCCCATCCTGTGTCACTGTTTGACTATGTGGCCTTAGCTAAACTATTCGAGCCAACATTTTCTAATTTGCATGTCTACATCAAGGCATCAAAACAGGGGTTTGTTTTTCAGGGGTTCAAAAGCTTTAGTAAGGCAGTAAGTAATCCAGAAAAACATGCGTGACTTTCAGTGGAAAAGACTGATGTAATTTGTATATGCCTCTGTGTGTGCCTATAGTGTACATAAGCTGAGCACTATGAGCAGTAATTCTTTCATAAAACCCTAAACCCTACAAGATATGCTGCATACACTTTGCTTATAAACATGTCCAATGTTGAAAATATTTCTATCTCTTAAAATGCAATCTGGAATTCATCCAAACTTTTCTGTTTGGAAAACCGATGTAAAGCTGTTTTCCCCTCTATTTTTCCTTCTCAGAAATAATTGAGTTTATGATTCTTGAAGATGTTCTTATAAACTGAACAGGACGGTGGTTTGCCATGAATTTATTACCCACTAGTACAGGAAAGATAGTTCTGTTGTAATTTTCATGCCCAAGGGATTTAAACTAGAATGAAAAAAATCTTTGTTTGATACAAACATGCTAAACTTAAAATGGGCTGCAGATTCAGCTGGGAAATGTAAAAGTAACCCAAATTGTTTCCATCTTTGTCTTCCTGGTGTGTGCAGTCTACCCTGCTTGTTTTTCCAGATAATGATGATTCCATTATGTTATAGCTTTTACAGGTCTTCAGAAACATCTAGCAAATCATTACCTCTACTACAGCAGCAAAAATAGACTTAATTTCTATATGAAGTGTGAAATACACTTTAGGTACAGAAACTCATTAGACGATAGAAATTTAGATTTAGATTTAGATTTAGATTTAGATTTAGATTTAGATAGGAAATCTCAACTTTGTAGATAAATGGATGAGTCACTGAGATTCTACGACTAGTAAAAGGAATGTCTTAATACTGTTATTTGTATTCTGGCTGGTAAAATAGTTTAAGGATTAGTTAGATGTATTGTTAGGCTCATCTGAGTGAAAAATACAGAAAAAGAAATAATAGGTGTCTCAGAGTTTCAGGAAGTAGCAAGAGGCCTCTGGGGTGGTAGACCAGTGTATTTACTGTACAGCCATAAGCCCACTCATTAAAAGACCATTAAGCAAATTAGAAAGTGGGTAACCACTCCTCACAGCCTGTTGTTTATTTGCAGGTCAGTGTAGGCTAATAGAGCTTTTTGTTCTTCAGGAACAGTTCTCATGACATTAACAGATTCCAGTAAAAATCTAGTTCATTTATTACCATTTCAGGCTCACTGGAAGAGATAAATAGGACATTAAACATGTACAGAAGTTTAAATTGGCAAAATCCCATCTGTTCTCGTCCTCTCTAGAAATGCAGGCGCCTACAATCCATCAGTCCTGTGGCACCAGCCAAGCAATTAAGGCTGCTCACACAGTCCTTTCAGAGTGACATGTTTGTGCTGAATGCAAAGTGAATATTCGTATGCAGCTCACGCTATACAGAAGGGAGGCAGAATGACACAGGCTTTTTTCAGCCCTTCTCCACCTCAATAGACCATTGAAATGGCAGTTGTGAAGCTAGGGTGATAGTCTGCATGCCCCAGAATCCAAACTCATCCATTTTTAAAGCTAAATCTAATTCTATTGCAACAATGATTACTTTTCTATGGAGACATAGTTGTGGAGTAAAGATAGTTAATATTCCTGACATTACAAACCACACACCAAAGTTATCATATGACTGAAAACCACATGGCTGGTATCACATATGAAGGAGGATTCAAGGCTGAAACAGCTACAGAGTTTTAAGGTAGGCGATGACTGTAACATGGGATAAAGCCCTGGAAGGAAGAGGGGCCCGGGAAAGCTGGTTAATATTCAAGGATCACCTCCTCCAAGCTCAGGAGCAATGACTTGCAACAAAGAGGAAGTCAAGCAAGAGACCAGTAGGGCTGCATGGATGAAAAGGAGCTCCTGGGCAAATTCAAACACATGGGGGTAGCATAGAGAGGGTGGCAACAAGGACAGGTAGCATGGGAGGAATACAGAGAAATTGTCTGAGCAGCCAGGGAAAGCTAAAACCCTGATAGAATTAAATCTGGCTGGGGTGTCAAGCCTGTAAAGGGAAGGTACACCAGGGATAAAAGGAAGACAAGGGAAAATGTGAGCCCTCTCCAGAAAGAAATGGGAGAAAAAAGGTAGACTAGAAAACTGGAAAGGGACATTTTACTGTCCACATAGTGACAAAACAGAAGGAAATGGCTTTAAACTGCCAGAGGGGAGATATAGATTAGATATTGGGAAGAATCTCTTTAATAGGAGGGTGCTGAGGTGCTGGCACAGGGTGCCCAGAGAAGCTGTGGCTGCCCCATCCCTGGCAGTGTTCAAGGCCAGGTTTGATGTAGCTTGGAGCAACCTGCTCTAGTGGAAGGTGTCCCTGCACGTGGCAGGGGGTTGGAACTGGATGAGTTTTAAGGTCCCTTCCAACCCAAAACATTCTATGAGTCTATGGTTCTATGAAGATTTGGGCATGCAGCTATATCTCAAGAAAATCAACCACGTCCACAGTAACAGATTTCTGTTGTAGTTTTTCTGACAGCTGGGAACTGGGATTAACAATCAGCACCTTGTCAGCACATGAGACAGCCTCAGGAGCTGAACTTGAATAGCTCAAGCACTAATATATTTAATTCCAGTCAGGGCATAATATCACATAGAATTATGATTTCTCAATTTGGGAACCTCTATTTAGCTTTCTACAGAAATTTTGCCATACTCAATTAAATATTTTTTTTTTTCCCTAAAAATAGGATTATGGAATACTGCTCCTAATGCACAAGAAATAAATTATATCAAGATGATATGATTTGCATAGATCTGATTTGATTTAGATGTTTTGGTTCCTCCGCTTTTGGGGAAGGACTTGAAATCTAGTGAGACACCTCTGTCAGACATTTGTCTGCATTTCTCAGATGATGAGTTGTCAGACATAGTTAAATTTTAAGTCTTTAGGTATTAGGACAAAATAAGACAGAGAGGAGCAGACTTAAAGGCAGAGATGGAATGATGAAGGGACTGAGTCTAGGAGAATCAGATGAGCTTGATGTAGTTTGCAGTAAAATGAGCTTATAGTCGCATGCCACCGATGAAGTTAGAAAGTAACTGTTCTGTTAACTCCAGGGAAAGGTTATTTTGGTTGGAATAGCTGCAAAACTCTTTTCATATTTGCTTATTTTGTCTCTTGGGTTTTTTTTATGAAAATAGATTTTCTAGTAACCCTATCGTAAAGGAATGTCAAGGGCAACAGCCAAGCACTCAGTAATTACAAAGTACCTGGAACAGTATTGGTTCTATATAGTAGAGAAATTGTTTCTGTTCTGAATGTATGTTGTGATTTCTCCAATGACACAGTCATGATCCTGGTTCAGTACAAAAGGAAAGCAGGGATCAGAGGGACCTCTTTTTCCAGATCTTTTATCCTTACTCACATGCAAGAATGAATTCTGCTGTTAGGACCTTTTCTCCTCCACATGACCCAACTGTTTACATTCCAGAAAAGAGGGAAACAGTTCCTTAACCCCTTAAGGGAAAAGTCAAAATCTCATGAGTCAGAACTACTTTGGGCCACATTTGAATTACCACTTAACTCAATGTTACAACAATAACATAATAGCAAAGTGATGTGTAAATCAGGCTGTCTGCTACTTAAGGCAGGCAAGCTTTGACTCTCTTTAGAGAGGCAATAGGAGAGAATGGTAGGCATTTTATTAAAACCATTTAAAAAGAATACGAATTTTTTCAACTTCACCCATAGTAAATAATACCAAAATAACCATCATTCTTGTTAGGTGATCCATCTAACTTATATGTTTCAAGTGTTTTTCCTTCTTTGATAGCTTGGAGTGAAAGTGCCACTGCTGTAGGAAGTGAGAGATACAAATATTTCAGTCATGCCCTGACATTAGATGTAGTAATGTCTCTGGTGAGCAATAACTCTGAAGAGTTATTGAAATCTGCCTGCATCTGAACAAATCACCCTAAGTTACATTTATTGCCAGTAAAGAGTTGGGGATTAAATCAATTGGGAAAGCACTGGTATCTAGCAATATCTAGAATGCTTTGAGGTACCTGAGACACCAGACTGATAGGACACCAGACTTCTGGAGACCAAGCTCTCCTGCACTACAAAAATTACTCAAAAATTAATATGCTGAGGCATCTCCAATAGCACTGGATGCTTTTGTTTAGCTACCTTAAGTCTCTAGTCAATAGAATTGATAGATTTTAGTGTGTAATTCAAACCTTCCTAGTATAGGTACCTACACAGTGAAAAAGAGGAATTAGACTCCTGCCACTCTGTTGACTAGGTGTCTTCCAGCTACAGTAGAATCCCAGATAATTTAGTTTAACATAGACACCTACACTGTGGACATCTGAATTTAGCGTGGATGAATCATGCTTAGACTGAATTCAGGCAGTTGACTATGCCCTTCTCAACAATGGTCACATGGCAAGCTCAGCTCTAACACCATCATTCTGGCTCTGACTTGCTTATATCGGACTTCTTTGTTTTTGCTATTGCTGGTTATCCCTGGTGGATATCCTATGATTAATACAGAAAAGTGTAACTGTTGCTGTGATTAACTTGTCCAATTCTAGGGTTTGGCTCAATAGCATTAGTTTTTCTGCCAGCCCCAAGCAAATATTATAAAAGACTTGCTGGAAATGATGCCATACCCCATAAAAAACTGAGCTTCTGTTCCATACAAAGCGCATCTGAATTGAAAATATTGGTCTTCTTAGATAGACACTATATTTCTTTCCCTTACCTTGCCACAAGCAGGCTCAGTGACATAATGACCCTGGCCTTAGAAGGCCACATTATTTACCTTGAACAGTAACAAGTAATGCTATTTCAGTGTGCTAACTCTAACGCTTTCAAGGCCTAAATTACCTAGCAAACATAGATGGATGAGCAAATGGTCTTCAGTGTGAATTGATTCTCTCTTCCAGCGTTGTGTATGTTTGTGTTTCTATGTTTGAATCTTCCTCCTTCCTACTGATTACTGAAAAAAAACCCTTTTTCCTCCTTTTAATAGCACAGTTCACTACAGACTGAAAGATGGATACCTAATGTAAGATGAATGCAACGCTAAAGGGAAAAGTCTTTTGATTATTTTGTGGAAGAAGAAATGATTGAGAGTGTCAGAGTCCCTCTTCTATTCCCCCTGAGAGGACATATAAAACATGAATACTCCCTTATATCATTTGAATGTATTTTTCAAGTAATTTTTTGGTGTTCCCATATGCTCACAAAACCCAGAGCAGGAACCAACATGGAGTTATGTTAAATAGTATTGAAGAGCAAGCCCGGAAGGGGCTGTAAACAATAGGAGTCCAATAGCTTGCATGCACCTTCCATTCCTATGGGTGCACCTATGATCAAGCACATAGACTGTTCTTTGGAAGAGCTAAAGTCACAGAAAGCACTGAAGAAGTGCTAGTTTTGCACAGAGAACATTATCAAGGCACTGGCTGCTCAGAGAACTGTGGTGCTCATTTAGCACAGGTTAGGTGGCATGTAAGTGGCACCCATCTCGGAAGCAGGCTTGGCTCCATGCTTACCAGCACAGATGACTTGTCCCTCTGGTCAGTATATTTCCCTTCAGTATATTCATTCACCTTCCATCTCACTGCCTTAGTCAAAGGAGTTTTAGATGCTTCAGTAAGAGACTTCATAGTTGTGTCTCCACCACTCTGAAAGACTCATTTGCAAAACAATCATCAATCCTGTGAGCTTGGCCTTGCATCCCTGTTTCCAATATGCATTTATGAACAGCATGTACTGTTAGGTTTAAAGCAGCAGTCAGCTATTCAATTTTCCTCATAAGTGAAAATGTGAGAAAGGATCATCCATGACAAGTCTTATTTTTGGTAGCTGGCCTGGAAGCTCTGAGACTGCAAGGTCTGCATACCTTGTATGCTGGTTTTGTCTGGAGTGGGGTTAATATTCTTCATAGAAACTTGTAAGGGGCTGTTTGGACTTGTGCTGGAAACAGTGTTGGTAACACAAGGATGTTTTCACTATCACTGACCAGTGCTTGCACAGTCAAGGAATTTTCTACTCCTCACACCACCCCACCAGTGAGGAGGCTGGGGGTGCACAAGGAGTTGGGAGGGGACACAGCCAGAACAGCTGACCACAACTGACCCAAGGGATAATATCCCATAACATATGTCATCGTGCTCAACATAAAGCTGGGGGAAGAAGAAAGAAGGGAGGACACGTTCAGAGTGGTGCTGTTTGTCTTCCCAAGTCCCTAATATACGTGATGGAGCCCTGCTATCCTGGAGATGGCTGAGCACCTGCCTGACCATGGGAAGTAGTGAATTAATTCCTTATTTTGCTTTGCCTCATGTGCACCTCTTACTTTGCTCATTAAACTGTATTTATCTCCACCCACAAGTTTTCTCACTCTTACCCTTCCATTTCTCTCCCCATCCTCCCAGGGAAGAGTGAGCAAGTGGCTTTGTGGGGCTTAGTTGCTGGCTGGGGTTAAACCAAGACACCATGAAAGCAGAACTAGGCACGCCTGCATTGTCAATCCTCTTAAAACACACAATCGCCAGCAATTATGCCCAACTTCTCACCCAGATGACTCTCAGCAATTATTTTCTGCAGCATTATTTAAATGCCCAGCCTACTCAGAGGTTGGTTTCGCTGTTACATCGCAATGGACTTTTTAGCACATTTATTGCATTTGTCTCCTTTGGATTTTCTCTAAAAATAATGAGGGCAAAATTGAAAATACAGCGATAGCCCTGGTTATCAGAGCATCCCTCTTAGATAAGAGCTCTGGGATCAGTTATATGACTACAAAATTTGACATGTGTTGCAAACAGTGCATTTATTTATAACTGTGGGTACCCATACAAATCCCTTGGCTCCAATCATGTTCAGATAAAGAGCCTGAGGCCACATTATTTTATTTTTAAAGACAAGGCTTGCTGTTCAAACACAGCCAGCAAAACAAGTCATTGCTGCTCGATTTTCCTCTGTAAA
This sequence comes from Nestor notabilis, assembly GCF_000696875.1. Lineage (NCBI taxonomy): Eukaryota > Metazoa > Chordata > Aves > Psittaciformes > Psittacidae > Nestor > Nestor notabilis. The sequence continues at coordinate 9,559 of NW_009940407.1, read as the reverse complement.
GTTCTAGGAATATTTTAGTAGGGGTCATATTTTGATTACATTGACTATTAGTTTCTATTAACAGGGGCAGAAGGAAAGGAGAGTGCTGTAAAGCTTTATGTATGCGCATTGAGAAGACTTAGGTGAAATGTTTTTGCTCTCTCACTTTCTGTAGAGAAGCAAAGGAGCCCAGCCCATATTGCATTAATCTTCTTGTGCTAATTATTGAGCCGTCTGCTCCTTCTACAGAAAGAAAAACACCTTTTGGTTGGATGAGCCTGAGATGAAGTCAGCTAAATTAATGAAAAGTCATTGCTGAATACAACAGCCCTTGGATGAAAAGAATATGTTTTCCTGTCACACTCCTGTATCTATAGCCCCTGAAAGAATAATCTTGGAGGGAATTTGAAATAACCTTAATGTGCCACATTTCTTGCCACATCCTGCTAACAAGGCAGCAGCTCACATGTCACACTGATAACTTGCAGATTAACACAGACACAGGGAGATGCTCCATTGACACCCATGATTTCAGGCTTGCTTTCTACAAGAGAAGACTTTCTCAAGAACCACATGTAAGATGTGGTAAAACAGAGACATTAGAACCATGAATTCATGAAGGCTTACAAAGAACAGTCAAATGCTAGCCATCATTATGCTGAGTCCTGCTTCTGCTGCTTAGTGTTGTCCAGAAGCATGCTAGTTCTAGCACCAAGAGCAGATCAAAACCCATGCTTTTTTCTCCATCATTTCAACATTGCAAAGTTGGATTTCTTAAAAAATAATTAAAAAAAAAAAAACCAACAAACCACAGTATATTTTTTTCTATGAGATAAAAAACACTCTTCAGTATCATCAGCTATGTTAATTAGTTTATAGCATATTTTATTCAGTACTTCCTGTACGATAGAGTGGACTACATACAGTGGTAACATTATCATGTTAATTCAAAGGGAAATTAAAAAGAGTGGTTTTGCATTATTGAAAAGAAAACATTTTGACTTTGTCAAAATTTAAAGTAATGATGGTCTATTTTATCATTTTGATGTTAAAAATGCCCCTGAAACAGGGCACATCACTTTGAAACATTTAGATTAAATTACACTTTCTGCCGAATAATTATCTTGTCAGTTTTATTCGTGGCTGATTTTCCTGAATATTTTTGTACATTTCCTGCACATTTTTGACCTATATGTGAAAGGTTCCTAAGCCATCCTTTCTGCTTAAAGCTATCCAGCTTTTGGTGGGGAAGAAGAATAGTTTTTAGTGCTGTTACTCATATAGTAACACAGCTTTAATTGCATGATGTGAGAAAAGATTTGCACAGTGCTTATAGCCATTGAATTTTAATCCAGGACAGCTATACCAACTCAGATTCCTAATTCCTGACCAGACATGGACCAGGAGCTTAGTCTTAAAGTAATCTGTAATTGACATTGCTGTTTACAACCACTTCAGACATATTTGGGATACGGGTCAATTTCAGACAAATTTAACTGAGATGCTGAAGTCAGAAACTTTATATTCTTAAATACTTTGTGAAAATAGTGTAATGGAAGAAAGACATATGTTAATGTCCCTGCTTAGAGAGAAATTGCTCCACAAACTGTACTTTTAGCAGAGATCAAGGGATTTCTTCAGGATCTATAAGTCCAGAAGAAACCTTTGGCACTTCATTGGTTTGTGAACAATTTACCGAAACATGAAAAGCATAGGACAAAACAGCTCCCCAGCTGCAACTTTTTATACAGCAGACAGACTGCCTAATCCTCAGAGTTAGGAATGTCATATTTGCTTTTCCATAGTTGCATAAGAGTATAATTAAAATTGAACTATAATGTGGAACAATAATGTATGCCTAAAATTGCCCAGAACATATTACAAGCAACATTCAGAAGTCCAATAGGGAAGGTTAAGCAAGTCTCAGGGGTGTCAAATAAGCACCAGGACATTTCCAGTGTTTACAGCTCTTCCAGACTCATCAGGATTCCAGTTCATGTAATGAAATCTTGTCATGAGCAGCGCTGCTCTATGTGCATGATAAGCCTGATGCACTCGCACCATGATGACTTAAAGGTGTGCAAACAGATCAGTGTTACTTTGACTGTCCAGGAAAACCAGGCAAACTGTACTGACAAAAAATCACAACTATAGCAACTTGAAAGGCAGAGAAGGATAGTGAATATTGAGACCATTTATATGCCAGAATGAGACTATGACATTGCAAGAATCACAGAATGGTTTTGGTAGAAATAAATCTTTGAAGATCATCTAGCCTATCCCTATGCAAATGACATGAACCATCGGAAAATTAAGGTTGTTGGGCAAAAGACTGCTGCAGGTGGAGAAATATTTGACTATTAGAGTTAATGTATATTTTCCCCAAAAGGTAGGTTATACCTATAGAGAGAGCTTCATTTCCAAGTTTGCTAGAATACTCTGAGAATGCTGAGGAATGACACTAAGACACAAGAGAAAGCATGACATCCCAGGCTAATTTTAAACACATTTCATGCACAACACTCAGAGGAAAGCCCACTGCAGACTTTGCAATGGCAAAAATCAACAGCCTTTTCTGCATTTAGTTGAACATAGTTCCCTTTTTTCTGTGTAAGTTTCTGCCTAACTTTGGCATAAATTCCTGAGTGATCAGGCAGTAGACTTGAAATAAATAAAGGAATTTTACTCAATTTTACATAAAATGAATAATTTACATAGTTTTACACAAAATGCATGATTCAGTCATGAAACTCATCATCACAGGCAACTCATCATCATAGGCTCTTATGGAAGGCAAATGTATACATAGACTAAAAAAGAGGGTTAGGATAAATTCACAGAAAAAAGATATATTGGCAGTTGTGAAGTATGATGATTCAGAAGTAATCAACTTCTTGGGCAGGTCTAAATCTCATCTTACACGTAGGCTAACATTAATCTACACTTGCCTTGTTTCCGATACTATTTCCATTAACATCTATTACATTTTCCTTTCAGAGACTGAATATTGGGCAAAAGGGACTCCTGACTGATTCAGCTGAGCAGCTCTAACACGGTTTTATTTGGAAATGCAATCCTTGGAATTAAGAGAAAAAAACAATTTTATGAACAGAGGCAGCATGACAGCACTGCAACTAATTGTGAAATGTTTTCCACTAAAAACCTGAAAATTAAGAGCTCTGTTGTTTGCTTTCTAGCAACTAAATGTCCACATTTCAGTTGGAAGCTAATTAAAGACAAAAAATTTCAATCATATGAATGGGGTGAAATAGTTGTTTTCCAAACCCCACACATTTTTGCATAATAAATAGGTTTTTTCTTGCATAAAATAAGAAAAAACAGTCCAGAGAAACTACAGTATACATTAATTCATGTAAATACGTGAATGAAGTAATAAGAAATATATTCTTCATGCCCCTCTCTAGAGGAATGTGGAAAAAATACAGAAAAATGAAATTATCACTATTTCCAAATAGGGAGTTGATTAGAGACAGCCAACGTGGCTTCACAAAGGACAAATATGCCTGACTAATCTGGTGGCCTTCTACAGTGGAGTGACTGTGTTGATGGATAAGGGAAGAGAAGACAATTTCATCTACCTCGACTTCTGTAAGGCCTTTGACACACGGCAATGTGTCACACACAACATTGTCATTAAACTGGAGAGATATGGGTTTGATGGATGGACTGTTCGGTGGGAAAGGAATTGGCTGGATGGTCACATCCAGCTGGAACAGATGTTCTATGAAGAAAAGTTGAGAGGATTGGTCTTGTAATCTGGAGAAGAAAAGGCTCCAGGGAGACCTTATTGCAGGATTTCAATATAGAAAGGGGTCCCTCTGTCAAATATACCTGGCCAAAGTTTCTGCATACTTTACACACTCATGATCAATGTAATCCTGCAATGAGAACAGCAGGAAGCAATTTTTTATCCTCTTATCTTACAGTCTCTCTGGTCCTCACTGTATTATCTTTTCTACAATGATATTGAGCTTTAATCTGTCCTTCATGATTTAACATGCCTCAGCATCCCAATTCCTTCAAAATATTTATCAAAGAGAAGCAATTTTCACATCTCTAAGTATGCTGAAATCTGAAAATGGACCTCTGTGCACAACACCAGGTTCACTCCAAGATGAATTAATGTTATTTATATACATGGAAAGAAGTGATAAAACATGCATAAACAGGCTATGCCTAGAGCAGTGAAACTGTTGAAGCCGATTTTCCACTTGGTTTGGGTCCTAGATTCTTGTTTACCTGATAAACCGTATGGGTTGATTAAATCTTTTCCTGATGTTTGCCTTATAAAGTCTCTTCCCTATATGGATTATCTAATTAAGGATGATCAGATAGCACCACTTTCTCTGAATAGGAGCATTGATATGATCTCTGTTCTCTCTTGTCACCTTTTGCCATGATTTTCGAAGGAGCTGTCTTTGCGATTTTGGTCACTCTGTCAAATGTATCTGGCCAAAGTTGATGGCTGTGGAAGAATGCTGGTCAGGAAGACTGAAAGAGGAGAATTAAGGATGCTTTTCTAGTCTTACTCTTGGAATTTCCTGATTTGTGGAGATATACCTCTGAAAACTTGTATCTTTGTGGAGTAGATCCTTGAGCTGGTGCATGAGATCCAGCAAGAGTAAGATATGAAGAAGAAAGCTAATAGAGCTGGATTCTTTAGGTGATAAATTCACATGGTTCTATTAAAATCGATAGCTTAGGTGCAGCTAGCTGTGAAACCTTAATATAAACACTAACTCCCACATGCCTAACCACATGATAAAGCTACGGAACAATCTGTCTTTAAGATTTGGGTGCATTGCCACCACACTTCAGGAAATAAAAGGAAGATGTTCAAGTTGGTGGTGGTCTCTATCAGGCGTCTCCAGAGGATAATTCAGATCAGCTGGGCTAAAAAACCTGCTGGAAATGCTTGTCTTTCTCCTCTGAGTATTTGGGAAACCTAGCTAACTAATTCAGGCTAGGCACACCAAAATTGGTTGTCCAAAGTTAGGTGAGATAACTCTCTTGTAAAGTACTCTGTTTCATAATGAGCCACCTTGTATTATGCATAGGAATGAATATCCTTCAGGGCAGGAAATTCAAAACAGGTTCTAAGAACAATTTATCAGCCTGTTATCTGTGACTTAGAAGGAGTGCACATTACTATTTGTGTCTGAGTTTCCCTGAAGAAAAATTTTATAAGCAATTTATTTTGTACAGGGAGATGTAGTGTTCTGACCCTGCTTGAGGGTATGACAAGGACTGTAATATATAAATAATACAATCTATAAAGTTGAAATATTTAGAGGGATTAAAAATGCAATAAAGTCTAGAAATAGCCATATTTTGGCATAAGAAGGGAATTTTACATTCACCTTTTAATATATACAGATGCAATGTGAAGCCTAATTCACCACTGAGTTACTGCAGTTTTAGTCTCCTATTGACCAAAGTTCTCAAGCATGTGTCGAACTCCAAGAAGCTCTGTGATGCCATTGGTTGAAAGAGGCCCTTGTGCTTTTTTACTGAATGTGACCTTGCAGTAAGGCAGGTCTAAAAGGCTATTGAAGAGGTTATGTAGTCCTGCATTGCTCATTCTGTGGACTGAGGCTTCTGTGGCTTTTGTTGATTGGAAGGTGATGAGAAAACCAAACACAAGTAGTTTTAATGGTAGTGAACACACTCTAGTATGCAAGGAAAGAAGCAAAAAAAATGAAGTTAAAGGTTTTAAAAGTAATGAATTGACTTTCAGTTATAACCACATCCTTATTTGATTGGATTGATTGTATTTGATTGATTGGATTTGATTAATCCAAATGGTTGTCTACTTGGATTAATAGACGACTTCAGCAATACAGCATAAGGCAAACTCTTTTTCACTCTCCCCAAGAAGATGACTCTTCAATAATGTCATTGAACTGTTCTGCCTCTTGAAATGGTATCATCCTTAGCTAAAAAAACAGACTATCAAAGCTTATCAAAATCAGCAGTGATCAAGATTCAACCACATTATAGACAATCTTTCTTGGTACTTAACCATCCTCTAACTACACTTTCGTTATCATGTCTTTTGATTCTCCTTATTTTTAGCAAAAAACAATTCCCTTAAAGGCCATGTGTTACAGACCTCTGATCACTCCTAGTGCTGTCTTCTGGAGCCTCTCCAGTTGATTTACATTTTTATTGAAATTCAGTGCCTAAAAATGAATGCAGATGTTCAACTGACAGCTTTCCAGTGCAAAGAGGAATGGAAAGACTAGCTCTGATGTCCTCCCTTCCCTGTGACAGCATGACATTCTGATTCCTATTAAGCTCTTGATCCACTGTAATCCCCAAATCCTTTGCTGACAAACTGCTGTCCAGCTTATCACTTCCTTACTTATATCACCTAAGATACAAAACAATGGAAAAGATTCACTCTATCAGCAGCAGCTCTAGAGTAGCTAGATTCCAGCATCTAGTCCAGAGTAACATGTTTATTGGTTTCAGTGGTCATCCTGGAAAGACTTAACTATCTCAAAAGGTAATACTATTCCTTCCTCTGGCAGGAATCTTAAATGTGAAGGTTGATTCACTTTCTTGAGGAGTCAGTATTCATTAATTGTAGGGGATACAGATGACCAAATTGGACTACGGATTTAATGCTTTGCTGGTTCACATAAAATCATATTAAATCCAAACTCAACTGTATTATTTGTCCTCACTAAATCACTTTCTTTCTTTCTTGCGCCAGTTCACCAACGTGATTTTGAATTCCGAGGTGCATCTCCAAAGTATTCCTAGTCTGGTATCTATGAGCTTAGTGAGCATGCTCCTTTTTTAACTATCCAAAAGAAGAAACACACAATGTTAACTGACCAGCCCAGCAGACAACTACAGCATACATCCTCTTATTTTGACAAAGAATCATTGCTAACTCTTCCCTTTCTGCAGCAGTTTCATCAAGGGTTCTGAAGGGAAGGGAGCCGTTTTCTTGAGCTGATCACAAAAGAAATAAAAGTTGACTGCCCAGGATATACCCTAGAAATGCCTTTGCTCTCTATTCTCTCTGTCTCATTGCAGCTGACCTGTTGTGTGTGAGAGGGTGGATATCATAAACATAATGCCCTTGATTTAAGTACTCCATAAACAATGATATTCCTTTAATGAGGAAAATAATAGCCTAGGCACTGTCAAACCTATGTATTTTAAACCAGCCATATGAAAATAAATCTCATTTTAATAGTACTGGGTTCTGCTCCTCTAATACTTAATCATGGCTTCCGTGTCAGTTCTGCCATCAGAAGGGCTGCAGAACTGGGCCCATATACAGCAGTCATAGGTTGGTGTTGTTCTATTATTCATTTTTAGATAGTAAATTACACAGAAGAGATGAATGCCCCATTTTATGAGGCAATAACAGGCTGGATTTTAGCAGAGAACAAGTCACTTTGTCTGAATTTCAGCCAATATATCAAGGACCAGTTGTTCAGCTATTATTTATAATATTTTATGGATATTGCCAAATAATTCAAAATTATGATTAATGCAACCCACTTCAGTAACTCTCCATTGTGCCAAAGCAAATTAGCAAGAGTCTCTTTGAGTAAGGAAAGGTGACGTATGAAAGATGTCCATCCCACCTTTTCTTTTTCCTGCGGCAGTAGAACAATATTAAACAGCCATGTTTGCTTGTATGTTTCTTCTTCAAAGGGTGCTTGAGCCAACAGCCCTGAAAGAGATGGAAGTCTCATGATTGGAATAGTCAGCCTTAAGGACTTACTTTCATTTGACTTTTATGTAAGCAATTTCTGCTCTGGCAGTGCAAATCACGGTATTGCTTTCAGTGGCACATAAGAGGTATGCATCTTCAGATTTCCTCAACTCTCTTTGCAAGTGGCATAATTCCTACTATTTTCTTTTAGTGAAACTTTCTGTGATGGAGTGAAATACAATACGTGTCCCAAAGTCCAAACACACACAGGCACTGAGTGTTAATTATCTCGTAGAATCATAGAATCACAGAATGGTTTGGGTTGGAAAGGACCTGAAGATCATCCAATTCCAACCCCTGCCATGGGCAGGGACACTTCATACTAGACCATGTCACCCAAGACTCAGTCCAGCCTGGAATTTAACACTGCCAGAGATGGAGCATTTACAACCTCTTTGAGCAGCCTGTTCCAGTGCCTCACCACCCTCACAGTAAAGAACTTCTTCCTTATATTTAACCTAAACTTTCCCTGTTTAAGTTTGAACCCTTTACCCTTTGTAGAAAACATGGCCAGACTGGACGAAATCTTGAGTGACATGGCCTAGCGTGAGGCATCCCTGCCTATGGCAGGGGCTTGGAACTAGATGATCTTAAGGTCTTTTCCAACCCAACCCATTCTATGATTCTCAAAAACAT
>NW_009940407.1:0-1045 GCF_000696875.1 Nestor notabilis | reverse complement strand
AGAATCATAGAATGGTTTGGGTTGGAAAGGACTTTGAAGATCATCCAGTTCCAACCCCTGCCATGGGCAGGGACACTTCATACTAGACCATGTCACCCAAGACTCAGTCCAGCCTGGAATTTAACACTGCCAGAGATGGAGCATTTACAACCTCTTTGAGCAGCCTGTTCCAGTGCCTCACCACCCTCACAGTAAAGAACTTCTTCCTTATATTTAACCTAAACTTTCCCTGTTTAAGTTTGAACCCTTTACCCTTTGTAGAAAACATGGCCAGACTGGACGAAATCTTGAGTGACATGGCCTAGCGTGAGGCATCCCTGCCTATGGCAGAGGGTTGGAACTAGATGATCTTAAGGTCCTTTCCAACCCTAACTATTCTATAAGTCTATAGTTCTATGTGCGATGGGGGTTAGAACTAGATGATCTCTAAGGTCCTTTCCAACCCAAACCATTCTATGATTCTATGGGCAATGAATTTTGCTCAAGATGACAGCGATAACTGGCTGAGAAAGACCGTGAATGATGGAAGAATAACACCTACTTTACTGCTTGAAACTTGCAGATCTAGAATAAATTTTAGCAACTTGGTACCTGGTACTTCTTCTGTCAAAACGTTTAGAGGTTTCTGCTTGGATATATTTTATATTCAGATATCCATTTGGCCACTGAATTAAAGATTCTTTTTCAGTTTCCAGTTCACCTCAAAATGTCCTAGCTGCTCAGATATGCACAGACATTTTATCTGCAGGAAACGCTGCTTTTGACACTTCTTAAAGCCATCACATTTTGGGTTTGGTTTTGGGTTTTTTTTTAATGAATACTTCTAATGGGAATACTGTCAGGATTAAGACTTTTGCATTGACTGAAATTGCAATAATTATAGTCAGTCAGTAATTCCTTTCCCTTCCATGTTCTTCCTCTTTCATGATTCATAAATCAGAACAGGGAATTGGTTGAATTAAAAATTTATTTTTCCCATGTAAATGTAATGTTCCCTTGATACAGTTTCTGAAATATTACAGCAGGGGGTTAAAAGAATTATATA
>NW_009940406.1:0-6892 GCF_000696875.1 Nestor notabilis | reverse complement strand
GTCCTGCAGCCGCGGCTGAGCGGGTGCTTCCTGGAGGCTTCGGGCACCTCCAGCAGCGTATTCCAGCATGTCCCATTGGAAGTGCCTGAGCTTTCTATTAAACAGGCTCTCCCGGAGTGTATCACGGCTTAATCCTGTGTGTATGGTATGCTGGGCTGAGGTTAGACTGGGAAAAGACGTTGAGCTCACCTCCTCTGGAAAACCTACCAAAAAAAGACGTGAGTTATAGAGAAACAAAGTTTTAACAAAATCTGAAAGCTTCATCTAAAGATTTCAGGTGCCTGCGAACCATTTCCAAACACATGAATCAGTGTCATGGAGTCATAGAATCACAGACTGGTTTGGGTCGAAGGGACCTTAAAGCTCATCCACTTCCAACCCCTGCCACGGGCAGCTTCTCGGGACAACGTGTGCCAGTGCCTCGGTGTAAAGAATTTCTTCCTAATGTCTAATCTCAATCAGTTTAAAGCCATTCGCCCTTGTCCTATCCCTACATGCCCTTGTAGGAAAGTCTCTCTCCAGGTTTCTTGTCAGCTGCGTTAGGTACTGGAAGCTGCTCTAACATCTCTCTGGAGCCTTCTCTTCTCCAGGCGGAACAACCCCAGAAGGACCACGAAGTCACCAGAATAGCCAGCATGGCCTCACCGTGCTTGGCCAACTGGTCAAGGATAAACTTCTAGAACAAAGTGACTGGCCTGGTAGTTGAGGGGAGAGCAGGGGATATTGCCCACCTGGACTTCAGTAAGACCTTTGACACTGTGTCCCATAAGATCCTCATAGACAAGCTGGGAGGTGTGGGTTAGATGAGCAAACAGCGTGGTGGATTGAAAACTGGCTGAATGGCTGTGCCCAGGGAGTGGTGATCAGCGATGCAAAGTCTAGTTGGAGGCTAGAAATTAGCAGTGTAGCCTGAGGGTTTGTAGTGGGTCCAGTCCTATTTAACATCTTCATTAATGATCTGGATGATGGGGCAAAGTGTACCCTCAGAGTGTGCAGATGAAACAAAACTGGGAGGAGTGGCTGGTACATGAAAGGGTATCTCTCTTGCTGCTATCCACAAGGACCTCAACAGGCTGGAGAAATGGGCCAAGAGCAGTATCATGGAGTTCAAAAAGAAGTGCAAAGTCCTGTGCTTGGGGAGGAACAACCCCATTCACCAGGACATGCTGGGGGGCCTGGTGGACACCAGGCTGAACAGGAGCCAGCAATGTGCCCTTGATGCAAAGCAGGCAAATGGTATCCTGGGCTGCATTAAAGTATGGCCAGCAGGTCCCCTCTACTCAGCACTGGTGAGGCCACACCTGGCTTCAGCTGCGTCCAGTTCTGGGCTCCTGAGTACAAGATGGACATGGACATACTGCAGAGAGCCCAATGAAGGGCCACGGAGGTGATGAAGAGATTGCAGCACCTCGCACATGAGGAAGGGCTGAGAGAACTGGGACTGTTCAGCCTGGAGAAGAGAAGGCTCAGGGGGATCTTATCAATGTGTATAAATACCTGAAGGGAGGGCGCAAAGAGGATGGGGCCAGGCTCTTTCCAGTGGTGCCCAGTGACAGGACCAGGGGCCGTGAGCACGAACTCTGGAGGTTCCCTCTGAACATCAGGAAACACTTTGTCACTGTGAGGGTGATCAAGCACTGGCACAAGTCACCAAGGGAGGCTGTGGAGCCTCCATCCTTGGGCATACCCAAAAGCTGTGTGGACATGGTCCAGGGCTGTAGGTGGCCCTGCTTGAACAGTGGGGTTGGACCAGATGACTTCTGGAGGACCCTTCCAATCCCAACCATCCTGTGGTCCTGTACACTGTGTGAATGCAGGCCTGAGAAGCAGGAAGAACACTGGCAAGTTACCTTTCCGTAAGCTTGATTATGCTCATGAATCTACTTTGGACACTGCTTTCACAATGGGGAATTCAAAGAGTATTTTTCCTCCAAATCAAACCATGGTTATATGCTTTTGGAACAGGTGGAACTGGATTTCACAACTGAATTGATTATGACAGCTCACTTGGCCAGGGATTTTATGATATTCACAGTTCTTGCAGAGGGGCCACTTGTGCTCCTTGAGGCCTGTATGGTTGGGTTTATGATGATTTATAAAAGCCAATCTGGAAGAAAAGAGTTAATGACCTTTAATGCTGCAAAGAAGACAAAAGGATGCAGCCCTAGAAGGACAGCTGACATGTCCTTAATGGCTTTAAACTTAAACAGGGGAACTTTAGGTTAGATATAAGGAAGAAGTTCTTTACAGTGAGGGTGCTGAGGCACTGGAATAGGTTGCCCAAGGAAGTTGTGAATGCTCCATCCCTGGCAGTCAGTGTTCAAGGCCAGGCTGGACAGAGTCTTGGGCGACACAGTTTAGCGTGTGGTGTCCCTGCTCATGGCAGGGGGGTTGGAACTAGATGATCTTATGGTCCTTTCCAACCCGAACTATTCTATGATTCTATGTGGCCAACAGAATAAAGTGTGCTAGAAATGTGGCTTCAAACATTGAATTATTTCAAAGTATTTTAGAACAAAGGAACCTTGAAAAGAATGTTGCAACATTACATGATTTTGTGGAGTTCACAGTAGAGAGGCAGAAAAAGTGACATGGTTAAATATCTCCATTCTGTGCTTGGGGAAAAAGACAAATGTTGCAGGCAGATCTCATGATGATGAAATACATTTCCAAAGCTCTTAAGCAAATAGCAGTCAAATAGCAGGTATCAATGTGGGTTTGCTTTAAAGCAGATAGATAGATACTTGAATGTTTCCCAATTAGCACTGATAGGAATAGGTTTAAACATTAAAAATCTCCCAAAGTTACAAAGGACTAAATGAGATGGTTCAGTCACACAATGTGAATCTCAGAGTAGTAGTGGGCTATTTGTATATATAGGTTCAATAACCAGTTTCGTGAAGCCTAAGAATGGGTTTATGGAATATATATCTCATCCAGGTAACTTCTTGGTTTTGTTTCTGTGATTCAAAATTAAGTTAATAAAGATTCAAAGTACTTTTCAGACTTCTGTCAGAATAATCATCTTGCATAGGACATGCTAGTATGTGGCAAAAGCCTTGCTGTAACTATATCTAGGTCAATAAAAGGTTTTGTTGACTTAGGTTTGTGTCTAAATGTGGGAAAAAGGCACCTGTGCCAGCAGAAACCATGCTGCTAAGGGCATATGCTCTGATTCTGCAAGGGGACTCTCTTGGCCTGACTCCTCTGGGACAGAGAGTATATCCTAGAGAAGACTCTCATGTGAGGTTGATTCAGTATTACTTGATGTTCTGGCTAAAAAAAAAAATGAGATATGCTTCAAAATCAAGGTTGTATCTACTAAATAGTATGTGGCAGACTACCTAGCAGATCTAAACTTGCAATACTCAACAGGACCCAGCAGTGTGCACTTGTAGCCCAGGAGTCCAACTATATTCCGGGCTGCATCACAAGAAGTGTGAGCACTTCTTGTAGTCAAGGGAGGGGATTCTCGCCCTCTGCCCTGGATCTGGTGAGATTCCCTGCACTTGTGCATCCAGCTTTGAGGGCAACAACACAAGAGGGATGTGGAACTCTTGGAGCGAGTCCAGGAGAGGCCATGAAGAGGACCAGGGGGCTGCAGCAGCTCTGCTCTGGAGCCAGGCTGAGAGATCTGGGCTTGTTCAACCTGGAGGCTCCAGGGAGAACTTAGAAAAGCTTCCAGTGCCTAAAGGAGCTGATGAGAAATCTGGAGAGGAGCTTTTTTACAAGGGTATGTAGGGACAGGACAAGGGGGAATGTCTTTAAATTGGAAGAGGGGAGATTTAGGTTAGATATGAAGAAGCAGCTCTTCCCTTTGAGGGTGCTGAGGCGCTGGCACAGGGTGCCCAGAGAAGCTGGGGCTGCCCCATCCCTGGCAGTGTTCAAGGCCAGGTTGGACACAGGGGACTTGGAGCAACCTGCTCTAGTGGAAGGTGTCCCTGCCCGTGGCAGGGGGTTGGGACTGGATGAGCTTTAAGGTCCCTTCCAACACAAGCCAGTCTGGGATTCTATGATTTTGTGAATATTTTAAATAGAATATCATTATCAGCTGGGAGTATTTCTAAAAGGATTATAGTCCTTGACACTTCAGTAGTTACACCAGCCTGAAAAAACTGCCCACAGATAAAGTCCTGACAAAGTCTATCGGATGGAGTTACGTGGTGAAGGGAGGTTATCTTGGATCTGAATGTCAATGTGGACTGGATACAAGCAAATGTGACAGGAAGACACATGGTTGTGCACCTTGAAAGAGTGTGTGCATCAAAGTGTAGCTCCTTTCTAGGAAACAGTGACTATAAATAAACTCAAAAATCATGAGAATAAACCAGATTGGTCTAAAAAAAGTTATGTGAATTTCAGCTTACTTTGCAAAAAAGGTCATTTTCTGGATTTGGCTACAAGGAAATACTGAGAACACCTACAGATTTTATATTAGGCCAGTATCTGGCACAACAGTGATTCTTCTTTGCATGCTGCATGCATGTTTGGTGCCAGCAATTGAGGAAACATACAGAAAAAGCTGGGAAGAAGAGCTTCAGGAATTAAAAAAAGGACAGACATGCTTTATAACCAAGGCTAAGGTAGTGAGACCTACCTGGTTTTGATTTTAGTATGTTAGTAGAAAAACTCAACTGGTACACACACAGATGAAACAGGTACTTTATAAGGAAAAGTTTTCCAAGCTGTCAGACAAAGGTAAACCAAAGTTTACTTGCATGGTCTTTACAAAGCAGTTCCAACATAGTCATAGCTGTGTGGGAATCACAGACTGGTTTGTGTTGGAAGGGACCTTAAAGCTCCTCCAGTTCCAACCTCCTGCCATGGGCAGGGGCACCTTCCACTAAAGCAGGTTGCTCCAAGCCCCTGTGTCCAACCTGGCCTTGAACACTGCCAGGGATGGGGCAGCCACAGCTTCTCTGGGCACCCTGTGCCAGCGCCTCAGCACCCTCACAGTAAACTTCTTTCTAATATCCAGTGTGGTACAAATGTGGTACAAATACAGAAGATTTTGTTTCCTTTCAAAACTGTAGTGGTAGCACATTTTATTCACATTAGGAAAGGCAGCAATATCATGCTTCGAAAGAAAATAAGCCAGTATTTCTTGATACAATGCCACTGAAACATGTACTTCAGCCTAATGTAATGCTGAGCCCACCTTTTCAAACCAATTCCCAGAAAAGAGTAAGCCAAAGGCATCCATTGACAGGCTGCAGGACTGGTGCCTTTGGAATATACAGCACCAACACTAGTATGGAGTTCCTCTCCCCATTTAACCCCCCTTTTTATGTGTTTAGCACATGGATCTTCTCTCTAATGAATCAGTATAATCAGCCCAATGACTCAAGATATTTTGGCAAGTAAATGAAATCTTTGTGTAGTAGGCACACCTAAATGATCTGTGTCAGTAACAAGCATGACTTTGGACTTTCAAACTTTTCTAGAAAGAGCTTTTTGGATGTGTTGGCAAAATGAGTGATGACATTAAACAAGAGGGAGGAGAGCTCTTTCCTGGGGAAAAAACCTGTCTGGTCCTGTACCAGTTGGCAGAGAACACCTAAAACTGCATCAGTAAACAGAGTCTTACATTTGGGCTGACTCTTGCCTCTGAATAAAACATGGCTTTAACAGCTGAATAATCTCATCATGCACATCCAGCCCGGTGCTTGCTGTCACCATTCATCATAGAGTCATAGAATGCTTTGGGTTGGAAGGCACCTTTAGAGCTCATCTAGTCCAACCCCCCTGCAATGAGCAGGGACATCTTCAACTAGATCAGGTTGCTCAGAACCACATCCAGCCTGGCCTTGAATGTCTCCAGGGGTGGCGCATCCACCACCTCTCTGGGCAACTTGTGCCAGTGTTTTACCTCTCTCATTGTAAAAGATCTTTTCCTCACATCCAGCCTGAATCTCCCCTCTTTTAGTTTAAAACCATCACCCCTCGTCCTATCACAACAGACTCTGCTAAAAATAAATAGCTGTGTCTGCTCATTTTATGTCTAGAGGGGGGTAAATGCCTTCCTGTGCCAAAGAAAAGAGCTTCTGCCAGAATCTGGATTCTAAATGAAAAATAAATACCAGATTTTCACTCTGAAATTCTGTGTTGTGACAGCTTTTTCCAGCTTGGGTGACTCTGGAGCTGCCCAACAGCCAACACCGTGTTTGGATGCTCCAATGGTGAGCACTTCACATAAACTGAGAGGTTTTGTTTAACTAAATTTACCATTGTAAAATGCCTTTGGATGTCCAGACAAGAATACTGATTGAACAAGATGAAGTGGAAATACCAGTTTTACACTGCAAAACACAATAGATGACAGCCATTAAATCACCAGTTACGGATAACACATTATTATGCCACCGTGTTCTGGACCCCTCACTGTGAGAGACATTGAGGTGCTGGAGCGGGGCCAGAGAAGGGAATGGAGCTGGAGCAGGGCCTGGAGCACAAGTGTGATGGGGAAGGGCTGAGGGACCTGGGGGGTTTAGTGTGGAGAAGAGAAGGCTCAAGGGGGACCTTATCGCTCTCTGCAACTGCCTGGCAGGAGGATGGAGCCAGGAGGGGGCTGGTCTCTGCTCCCAAGGAACAAGGGATGGGACAAGAGGAAACGGCCTCACGTTGTGCCAGGGGAGGTTTAGGCTGGATATTGGGAAAAACGTCTTCACCTCAAGGGCTGTCAGGCACTGGAACAGGCTGCCCAGGGCAGTGGCGGAGTCACCATCCCTGGAGGTATTTAACAGACGCGTAGATGTGGCTCTTGGGGACACGGTTTGGTGGCGGTCCCGGCAGTGCCGAGGGAACGCTGAGCTCGATGGTGCTGCAGGCGTTCTCCAGCCGCGCTGGCTCCATGACTCTGCCTCCCCACGCCGCACCCGGCCGGCCGCAGCCC
>NW_009940405.1:0-6700 GCF_000696875.1 Nestor notabilis | reverse complement strand
CTGCTGTAGCTGAACCCAGGACAGATACACACATTGAAAGCATGGCTTTAGGTACTTACCTAAGTATACCTAGTCTGGAAGGTAGCTGAAATTGAAGCTTTTTTGGTTCAAAATAGCATCTTAAAATCAATAAGCAAGATGTTTATTGATTAAAGTAGACTTTGATTAACATTAGGTAGAACACTACTGAAGTGTGAATTATTTGTGTTGTAAATGTAGAGGCAATATAAAACTAGCTCTGTAATGAAGAAAGTTGCTAGTGAAAGCTATACCTTTTGGGATGACATTTCAAATTTTACAAAGTTCCCAACCTGCTGAATCTAGTCCATATTATTCCCTATCTCATGAGAAGTTACACATCCTGTTAACTCTTGTACTGTGCACACATAAGCAGGACATTGGCAGAATATAGGAGAAGATGCATGGGGTTAGATTATTTATCTACATGCTTCAGTATCCAGTCTCTGACAAGCCTCCAAGGGTAGGTTCAAGGTGAAGAGTAGAAGAACAAGGAAAGAGAATATGATACTTTTCCGAGCACCCTCCCCGCATCTATGACTCAGGGAGATCTTCAAGGAGGCTTTTTGCCCCAAACTGATGAAATTTATTTTAGAACATGTACATTCTGCAAATCTTTGGATGAAACTTGATTCTGATTTTTCCTTCCTTTCTTTGAAGTCTGCGTTTCCTCTCGTTTTATTGAATTGTTGACAATTCTTTCTTAGTTAGTTTTTTATTTAAAAAAGGAACACAGTCTTTTAATGTCATTGTTTCATTATGATGTCCCTCCTGACTGAAATGCACTGAATCTAACAACTGCAATGAGGTAATATGGATTGTGGTAGGAAACATTTTCAGGAGGGTCAGTAGGACACTTCCACTATCAATATGCCTCAGCAACTGAGGAAAAGGAAATACGGAGGATTAAAATATTTCACTGACAACTTAGTGCAGTTAATATATTCCTTTTTTCCTCCAGTGTTTATTTTTCTGGATTTCCCCTCTGTGTTTTCACATCATAAATTTGTTATTTGATGTGTAAAATAGCTGCAAGGTATGACAGTGTACTGTACACACTCACTTGAGTGTGCGCTGAATGAACTATTGTCAGCTCTGTCAAACTAGATCTCTGCCTGGGTAAGTCTATGCTCCTCAGGATCAGTTAGCCAGCATGGAGTATTTGCTGCTTGCATGTCTCTGTTTTTGTTTTTTTGTACATACAGACATCTAACAAATGAGAGAGACTTATCAGTATTTTAAAATAGGTTGCAATGTATATTCTGTTTCATTTCATTTACTTGCCCCCAGAAGGGAATCTATACAAAATAAAAGTATAAATATAAAAGTCAAAATAAAAAAAAAAAAAAGCAAAATAAAAGTTCCTCATTCTACAATTCAATTATCTAGTTAAAATTGTGCTTTTAGTTTCAACAGAAAAGAAAGAATCTGGTATTTAGGAACGCAACTGTAGGAACTTCTTCTCCTACCTAAGCCACACAGAAGGGTTTTTGGGTGACAACCGAAGTACTCACACATCATATATCACCTAGTTCAAAGCTCAGTAGACATATTTTGATTTCTATCAGCTGGTCTTAGGTTAGACATCTGACCTGAACCTGTATTTCTAAAGAGTTTGAACATTTCAAGCTTGAACATCAACCCCATGACCTAGAAATAAAAATATAGTTTGAAAGAAAACAAGAGCAAGCATAAGAGTGAATAAATCCTACATCTGTAGGAAGACTCCTGTGGCATTTTTCTCTTCAAGGACGCAAGAAGAAAAGCCCCTATGAAAAGCCTCAGTGACTGCAGTGGGTTGAGTAGGTATACAGAATTTTCTGAAGGATCAAGGACTACAGAAAAAAAATGATGGAAAGGAAAAAGATTAGGAACATGTCATTTTGCAGAACTGGTTCCACATGAAGAGTAGTGAAAGCTGTTTGGCTGTTTAGGATGCAAGCATATGACTGCAAACTGCATAGCAAGTTAAAATGGGGAAGTTCTAGTGAGAATTTGTGACAGTAAAATTGCTATTGAAATGTTGGTGTTTACATGTTTCCATCTGTCTTTATTTCAGTAACCACATGGTTGGGCATCAAACAAACTTCTAACTCTTTTTTGTTCTCTTCTTTCGTTTAATATATCAGAGTGTGTTTCCCTCTCTTACCTAGAGTTTGTACATTAGGACTTTTAAATAGCAAAAGCTGTTTCAATAAATCAAGCTTCTCTAACATAGCTGGGCAGCTGGCATCCCTGTTTATGGCTTTAGAGGGAATGTGAAAACATCTGTGTCTGATGAACTGCCATAAATGTACAAGGAATAGTTCAAAGGTGCAGATAGTTGTTAATAAATAATTAATGAGCCCCAAAGTTATATCTTTCTTTTACTGCTGGAGTCTGAATGAGCACACAGTGCAAGCCATAAACCAAACATTACTTTAGAGTTGGTCTTTTCCATTCAGCTGGTTTTCTGTACTGATTACCAGCCAGAACAGCTCAGGCAGTGCAGAAAAAATGGTCCCCAACATGCACCTCATAGTGACATTTGTAATCCTTACTCAATTGAATTGTCTTCGCACTTAAGACAAGGGGAATGTTTAGGTGCTCAAGGGGTCTTTCTACATGCGAGTTCTGCAGTGTGTGTGAAATGATTCTGTCCCATCTGTATTATTTCAGAGTGTAGACATCTCAAAAGTCAGATTTCCCTTTACATCTGTCTTTTCATTTCACAGTTTACATAGTGCATGTTTATAAGAATAGAAGAGGAAATGTCATTGTTTTTTAATAATGACCAAGGTAAGACTGCAGAAAAGCCTAGACCACATGGCCCCCTGAATTCCTCCAGCTGGCAAATTTACAGGTGGCAGAAAGTCACTGAGCACAGTCTAGCAGTATGTGCTGTCAGGTGCCTGTGCATATTGGCCCAGACAAGGAGGGTTAGATTCTGTTGGCATATTGTTTAATGAAAATGAAGTATTCCGATTTTTCCCTCAAAAATACATATTTTTCCAATCTCACTACAAGGGCTCTGGACTGGAAGGGTTCATTTTACTCAGGTGAAAGTCACAGAGATGTGGGAGCCCTTTGCTTTATGATTTTTCAAGTATTTTTTCTTTAATGTGTCTGTGTCACCAACCTTAGGAATTATTGTTTTTTTTTTCTGCTGATTTCTGCAAAGCCTACTCACAATGTACTGTGGTCCCACACATCTTTAGGGAAAATCCCTACTTCCCTCTAAGATCCCCTCCTCTCCTCAAGGAGCAGGTTGTACATCTGTGCTCCAGGCTGAGCATAAGCTCCTGCTTGTCCCCTGCAGAGTCCGCTGTTCTCTGACATAGCCTCAGCTGTCAATTAGATCTTTGAAGAATCTGTTTTGGAGTAATAGTTTTTTCCCCATATTGAGTACCCCAACATATCCAAATCTGTTTTGTTTCATTCTGACTTCTCAATATTGCCCATATCAGCTCTGAAGGACTTAGGAAGTGGTAATAAAATGGTATACTCTAGTGGGATGATGAATGTTGTTAACTATTAATAGGGTTTAACTCATTCATATTTATGAGTACATATGTTATGGGCCTTGACTTTTCAGGAAGGACACATAAGTTACCCTGAAGAACCTATTATGTTCTACAGGCATTAGTTTGAAATGTACTTTGCCTGGGACCTTTGCTAGTACTCTTTAGAGCAGTTCCCCTCAAACTATCAGGTAGGGATGGAGCCCATAAACCAAAATTGCTCAAATTTTGCAGTCTGCTTTCTGATAACACAGAAACGTTGGGAACTGCTGTAGACTGTTTTAATTTGAAGGTCTGCCCTGGGATAAGCTACAGCAGTCATTTTTCTCCTCCTTAGTAGCTGGTGCATTGCTGTGGTTTTTGACTTTCAGCCTGGGAACAACGCTGATAACACCAATGTTTTCAGTTGTTGCTAAGTAATGTTTACTCTGACCAAGGACTTTCTCAGTCTCATGCTCTGCCAGGGAGGAGGGGAAGCCAGGAGGAAGCAGAGACAGGACACTTGGCCCAAACTGGCCAAAGGGGTATTCCATAACACAGCACGTCATGCCCAGTATATAAACTGGGGGCGAGTTACCCAGAAGGCTGAGACTGCTGCTCAGGTCAGGCTGGGTACTGGTTAGTGGGTGGTGAGCAATTGTATCATCTTCCCTTGTTATTTCCCTTATCATTATTATTACTAGTGGTAGCATTAGTGGTTTTGATTATACCTTAGTTACTGGAGTGCTGTTATCTCAACCCCTGGGAGTTACATTCCTCCGATTCTCCTCCCCATCCCTGTGGGAGCAGGGGGAGGAAGGAGGTGGGGGAGTAAGTGAGCGGCTGCATGGTTCTGAGTTACTGGCTGGGCTTAAACCATGACAAGGTCACATGAAAAACATTAGTGATTGTTGGTTTTGCTGATATGAAGTCCAAGTTCAGTCCCCAGATGTAATGATGGTTAGCGTGGGTGCCTCAAGTTTCTGTTCCTTTGTCCCTGGAAGGAATTCTAGCACAGGGGAGCTGTCCTATCGGATGGTTAGCACACCAAGAAAAGGCAGCTAGTACAAATGGCAGGATGACTGCTCAGAGAAAATCTCCTGGCTGATTGAAACAGAATCAGAGATAAAAAAGGCATGGATGTTTGGATTTCTTGCCTTTGAAGTTGATATGGATAGTTGATTCCTTAATGGAGTAAGATATGAGGGAAAATATCTTCATTTGAACTGTTCGTACACTGGCTTTACATTTACTTATTCGTTCAAGCATAGTACAGGTGTTATGTGCTCAGACTTTCTAAAGTGACATAGGGAAATCAGTTGAACTTTTCCACATGGATATGGTAACAATATCAAGATTAGACTCCTGTATTTAAGTGAATTTTCTTGTGATAAAGGGAGGCATAAAAATCAAACAAGAATTTCATATATGTTTCTTCCAGCAGTTACTCAGTTACTCAATGGTGTTCAGAGTAAACAGCAGTGCTTAAAAGAGTGCCAGACTGTAAATGCATCAGTATAAAATAAAACCAAAATGCAGCACTTTAGTCTTGCTAGATAATGGCTATATTAGTCCACTAAAGAAGCTCTGTGTTCACCCAGATGAATCTAATTATCAGCAGTTGTCTTGTTATTTTTACTAACAGGAATTGGTTATTTAGCTATTGTAAAATGTTTCAACATCCTCTACCTTTTTGGCCAGAAACAAAAAAAGAAAAATAATTGTGCTCTGACATATAGTGTTGCTGGGGAATACCTGGGAAGGGTGAATTCTTAATAGGTAAGTACACCTTCTGCATTTCTATTGAGGATGCACTGTTCCCACAGTGGCAGCGCAGAGGACGGGCAAGGAAGGCAGAGAGGGGACAGAGGGTTCTCAGGTGAAAAGAGCTCCGTATCATCAGCCCACAAGTGCTATCGCTCTAGGTAACAAAACTGCATTCAGCAAAGACTAGGATATTTCCTGCAGTGTGTCACTAATTGATTCTGGTGTAACAACTCTTTATGTCACAGAAGTTCCCTGGCTGCTCTGCCTGTGACAGTGGGAGCTACACTGTGTGAAATATCAAAACACGTCAGATGTTAGAGGAGCTTTTCATGAATGACAAACATAGACAGAGCATTCTTACTCTGATTCAGTGAGCATGACGGCAGTGACTTTACTTTAGAAAGAAAGAAGAAAGAAGCATGAATAGTTTGAATCAAATGTAACTGTAGAAACAGGAACCCTTGGAACTTGCCCAACGTTCCCTAGAGTTGCTGGGATTCTTTCCTTTGGCTTTAATGAGCACTAAATCAAGTTCTGTTTCTTCTGATGTGCTTGCATCTTGCTCTAAATTTCCTTGCCAGGAATTCTCTTTATGGTCATGATTGCAGAAAGTATTCTAGGCAGCACATCGACATGATCACATACTCACTTCCAAAGAAAAATTAAGCAAATGTTGAAACTCTTGATTATCATTAAATGTTTGAAATGCTGTATCATTAATCTCTATAACTCTCAGATAGTTAGCAAACACCACAAATTTTGATGCCATCATGGTACTATATAGGGTGTGAACCTACTTCAGCATTCATAGTAGATCAGTTCATTCAACTGATTTTACTGTGCTGTTCAGAGTCCAAGGCATCAAAAAAGTTACAAATAAAAAAGAAGCTGTAAATCAAGTGTTCCTTCTGTTTTTTTATTTTCCATGTATCTCCTGTTGATATGGAGCTTATTGAGGACATGATGGAGTTTTCAAACTTAAATATCAACAGGTAGTTACTTAAATCAATATTCTGATTTCCAAATAAAGGGGCTGTGCCCGTGAAAGATGAAAAAATATTTTTTAGGCACAGTAAGTTTTTTATTTATGTCCATAGCTCCCAAAAAATAATTTTGTGTGGAATTTTTATGTGAAAAACAGCTCTACATCTTCACTTAAGGGCTCTAGGAAGCACTAGCCATTGGTCTGAACTTATACTTCTTCAGGTTCAGAAATATTCTTGTTTGAGCACATACAGGGAGCAAAGTCCAGTTCTGCAGGACTTAGCTTCCATCACCTCAACAACCAATAGATAGGAAGCATAGCCTCTGTAATTCATATTGTGTGTTATAACAAGTTCAGAACCTGGGGAACATGTTCCAGCAGCTGACCCAGCTTTAAACTGCTAAATTCTCAAGATGAAACCTTTATCTGGGTGTCCTGGGTTCAGCTACAG
>NW_009940404.1:80995-137776 GCF_000696875.1 Nestor notabilis | reverse complement strand
AGAACAGGAAGGCTTGAGAGTCCTTCCGCTGCTCTTCTCCTTCCCTTCGCGCTGCTTCCCCTCCCCCCGGGCCAGATTAATGAGAGCTTCGAATAAAGGGTATTAAACCAGTGAAAATAAAATTGAACATCTCCCTTGATTTCAAGAAAAGGGCATTTTTATCTTTTTTTTTTTTTTTTTTCCTCAGGCTTTTAAACTCTTCTTTGTAGTCGTTTTCTTTGTGAGTATATTTATGAAAAAGAATTGGTTTTCTTTCCCAAAAGTGTTAGTCGGTATTACACTCCAGTTTCAAAATTTCTGCATGCACTTCAGTGTCGTGGATGACTAAAGAATACTCAGGGCACGATTTGTTTGATGGGCTTGTTTTGGGGCTTTTTTTCTTTTCTGACAGCAGCTTTTATCTTCGTGGCTCTTTTGTGCAGTTCATTACTGCTGATGATAGCAGAGATCTGTGAGTAGTATCTTGAGTAGAGCCCACAAACGGCAAAAATGCTGTGTTTCAGGTAGATGGAATGCTCATTGGTGACTTTCAGTGGAAGCATGTAGCAATAGATCTTTTTAATTATTTTTTTTCCTACCACGTAGAATGGGGAGAGATCTCATAAACCATTCATATGCCACGGTTATTTCAGTCACGAAAAGTCAACTAATGAATATTTTTAGCACACATTTAGAATGTCTGGTTTTCTGAATGCTTGCAGATGAGCTCTGGCTCTTCAAGAGGAATGTGTAGGTGAGCCTTCTGTGGAATACTTTTTGTACACTTGAAATGTGTTGGCAGGCAAAAAGAAGAAAAGGTGCTATATTGTTAAATGAGTATTGGGAAGTTGGCTAAAATATTTTGCTCATTATGGAAAGCCAGATGGGCCACAGGTTTCTACCACAGGTTTTTATTATATTACATTTTTTTTTGTTGAAGCCATTGATCTCAGCTTTCAAACACTAAATAGTAAGTAGGAAGGACCCAAAGAGCTTTGACTGTCACCAGTTTTGGAAGCGAAGTGGGGTTTTTTTAAAGTGTATGTTAACTAAAATGGCTACTGAATTCTCTAGTAGCTTTTGCAAGGGTATACGTATATCATACGCATGTAAGCTCTTGCAGTAAAGGCATGATTGAAAAGAAGATGAAAACTGAGACAAGCTGTCCAGAAGAATTGCCTAGCAGCTGTATCCCTTTTGCTTGTAGCTGGACCTTGGTCTTAGATCCTTCCTATGGTAAGAGGTTTGGCTGACAGGACTTGCTGTGAGTTTGATCATAGATTGTATTTTTCAGGTATTGATTTATTTTAAAAGCAATTGGTGATTTATTAATGAAATTGCTTCATAGAGATAGTCTGACTGCAGACAACAGTTTAGAATTACAGGGTCTGTGGCTACCACAGGTATTCAGAGACTACGGCAGTCTGCAACTGCAAGGACTCTGCCCTGTATAGGCAGATATTGTGGGTTCTGGAGTCTTATGGTTGGTGAGATTTCAGCAGTTTGGGAAAACAGACAAGTCAGTGTTGGCAAGCATCTTGGTTTTTTCCACACACACATGCGGCTAAAAGAAGGTCATGAATGAAGAGCTCTGGCTGAGCAGGACAGTTCGAGTCTGGGAGATTTGTGTTCTTAGGATATTTGGCCATTCATCCCGTTCACATGCAGGCTGAGAGACTTCGAAAACTGGTTGTGAATTCCATAGGTTTCACTTCTAAGCAGGAGGGATTTTATTTAGAAAATTGCTGTTTACAGAAATAGATTTCATCTCTCTTGCTTAGGAAATTGCACATTTTTAGGGTTTGTTCGTTTTTAGTGTGGTGCTCAGAATTCCTGCAGCCCTGGTACACTAATGGAAGAGAAGTGTTGCTCTCTGTAGCTGTACAGTCTATGATAATACAGCTTTGGAAGAAAATAAAGGTGCACCTGTAATGTGTTGTGCAGCCCCCTCGGACTGCTTTAACCACCCTACGTGTTAAATACTAGAGCATGTTCTTTGTTCTAGAAAAATTACCTATGTTAGATATTAAAAAAAATGAACTCTAGGCAGCAATAGTTAAAACAGTATCTTGGCCTCAGTGGCTGCTATTCAAAGAGAATTTTTACCACATTGGAGTGTTTCCCCAAAACCATCTTGCAATTACCTCCTTTTTAGCTTAATTGAAGTGTTGACCTCTCTGTTAGGCACAAACTGAAGCACAGGAGGTTATGTCTGAGCATGAGGAAGCACTTTTTTACTGTGGGGGTGACTGAGCGCTGGTGTTGGTTACACAAGGTGTGGAGTCTCCTGCCACAGAGAGATTCAAAAACCATATATGTGCAGCCCTAGGAAACTGGCTCTAGGTGGCCATCCTTGAGCACAGGGGTTGGACAAGATGACTTCCAGAGTTCCTTTCCAACCTCAACCATTCTGTGATTCTCTTTGAGGTGGATGAAGTATAGGGTATTATTCTCAAGAAGCTTAAAAGAGTTCATGTTCTGTTATTTGGGGTTTTGCTGCTCCGTGATTCTGGCTCTGGCTGCTCAGCAGGGATTGTATAGCAAATCCTTATACAGAGATGTGATGGGTCCTTGGCTCTTGCCTTTCTGAAAGTTTCAGGATGAGACCTTGAGTATATGTGAAGCAAGAATGCATTAGAAAAACTGGTACTCTATGCAGATGTTTTCGAGGAAGGAAAGGGACAAGCAGCTTTTAACATATAATAGATGTTAACACACTAACAGCATTTACACAGGTTCTGGTGACATAGCCTCTAACCTGAGAAGGAAGTTAAAAAAGAATTATTCACATGTGGCCTCCACTTTCCAGTGTGGCTGCTGTGATTCGAAGTAACCCACATTGCAGCATTTCAGAGTTTTAGGCCCTGTGAATTTTCTGTGGTATGTTGTGCATTATTGCCAATGTTCATTTGAGAACCACTGGCTGAGGGGCAGTTCTGCATGCTCTCTTCCCTTAGGAGTCTCTATAGGACACTAGAAAGTGATTTTCACTGCTGTTGTGCAGCTCAGCACAAACAAAACATGCAAGGGAAGATTTACTGTGTTTTATTCGTATTGGTAGAAATTTTCTCATGCCTCTCTCTAAATGTGTTTCTCTGATTTCAGCTTGGATATTTTAGCAATACTTTCTTTGCAATAATCCTTCAAACTGTTACCTTTGGTTTTAGTTTTAGTAACTGACTTTGCATAAAATATACTTTGTGTCCTTTTTTTAAGGTAATAGCATAGTGGAAAATACTAATTTTAATTAATTTTGGAGCTTGGGAGAAGTGCCTGAAAATTAAAAAGCCTTGAAACACACAAGTGTTTTGGAAGGTGCAATATAATTCTGCTTTGACGTAAGTTTTTAAGAATATGGTAGGCCTCATATTATAGGGATGTTATTTTGAAAAATCTTGCTCAATGCTTTGCTTTAATTAGAATTTAGCAATTAAGAGATGCTATTAAGCTGGAATTGAAATAAATACCAAGCTTTTACGGTTCAGTTAGATAGGTAATGAAATTAATGTTTGAACACATACTTCTTTGTAGGTCCAGAGTAGTATTTTGGATATTAGCTGCTGTACAAGGGTTTTCTGTAGGTCCTGTGAAAACTTAGGTGAAAACTTGAGACTTTGTCACTGGTTCTTTCTGCTAATTTTGTCCCAGTAAATGCGTAGTTGTTACCATGAGTTGGTAGGCACTCCTTCGCTATTGCTGTTGTTGTTTCAGATGTTTAAGAAGGATTTTGCTTGGACCCTTGGTTGTCTTTTCTTCCCCATAGTGAATGTCGTTTCTATTTGTACCAGTGCTGCATGTTACTGAATGACAGCAACATGAAATAAGCAGTTTTGACTTTCACAACTGTCTGATCACTTTCAAAGAGGAATTCTTTGAACAGCAAAGTGAAATACAAGTGGAGTTTAAACTGAGTATTTTGTGCCTTCAGAGGGTGTGAATTTTAACAGAATTTACTTACGAAGAGTGGTAAATATTAAATACACAAATATAAGAAACACAGAAAAGGCAATACAGCTTTAAGTCTGCCTCTGCAGAGCTGACTGTATTTTGTGTGCTGTCAGCTCTCTAGCATCACTTAGAGTGTGGGCATATTGAATTAGGGGAAGTCAGTTCTGAAGTTTTACATTGCAATTTTGTGTTATTGAAGAAAAATGCAATTTGAATTCCCTGGATAAATCTTCCCTGAATTTATATTGTGTAGATTATTTTAGTAGTTGAGCACTAGGACTTTAGGTGGTGACCTCTGACTGATTAGAATAGGTGAGTGATGTCATACAGGCAAGAATGAAGAGGTTGTGGTACTGCTTCTGTGATGTAAGCTAAATCTTTCAAGTACAATAGGTTTGGGTAGTTCCTTCTTAAAAAGCACAGGAGAAACAACTACTTCAACTTTTGCCTTAGAAACGATAATATTCAGGCTTTAACAGTGATACTTTTGCTTGGTCATCTCACTGTTCTGCAGTAACAAAATCAAAGTTCATCTATGAGGGGTATAGTGGGTCTTAGTGAGAAGATAGATTTAGATTACACTCGTGTACTTTAATTCCACATTATTTCCTTACTATACTTGAAATGTGTCTGTGCCTTTTCCCCAGTAATCTCTGCAGTTAACTAACTTGGATTTAAGGGTGATAACTTAAGCCCTTGTTCTGTACCTTCTCTGTCGCTTTCTGTCAGTTGCAGGTCCTCATTATTTTACTCCCTGTTGCAGTTGTGCTCATACCTTCATATCTTATGCATTGTTTCCAAATATAACTAAATTTCTGTTTGAGGCCTCTTGTGTCTTTTGAGTTTTTCTGCTGTAGTTGGATTGTGTTCACTCTTGGGGAGAGGCAGGGACACCTTCCGCTAGACCAGGTTGCTCAGAGCCCCATCTAACCTGGACTTGAACACTTCCAGGGATGGGGCAGCCACAAGTTCTCTGGGCAGCCTGTGCCAGTGTCTCACCACCCTCATAGTGAATAATTTATTTCTAATATCTAATCTAAATCTACCCTTTATCAGTTTAAAGCCATTCCCCCTTGTCCTATCACTTGTAAAAAGTGTAAAAGTCCTCCAGCTTTCTGGTAGGCCCTCTTTAGGTATTGGAAGGCTGCTATAAGGTTTCCCTGGAGCCATGGCAGGAGGGTTGGAACTTTATGACCTTTAAGGTCCCTTCTAACGCAAACCATTCTATAATCATCTAGCAATTCAATTAGGTAATTCTGAAGTTTCTGTTAACGGTGTAGTGGCTGAGTGCAGGTAAGGTTTAGGGTCTCAAGCATGAGACATTCACATCATGTAGAAACAGCTGGAAAATGCTAGCTTTGTGCATTCATATGTAGCTGTCAAAAAAGTGTTACTCCTTTAGGAATATTTACCGATAAATATAGATATATACCTGCATGTTGGATGAAGCTGTATCAGAGT
Organism: Nestor notabilis; assembly: GCF_000696875.1. Lineage (NCBI taxonomy): Eukaryota > Metazoa > Chordata > Aves > Psittaciformes > Psittacidae > Nestor > Nestor notabilis. Next base: position 132,388 of record NW_009940404.1, on the reverse strand, counting down.
TGGTTAAGGAAATGCTGATGATCAGTTATCTGTAATAGTTCAGGATGATGTGGATGGTGTATCTATGTGGTAGGTTGACTCTGGCCAGCAATTAAGCACTTTCCAGCCACTTGTTCACTTCCTCATACAGTAGGGTGGGAGAGTTGGAAAAAACCCCAACCAAACAAAAAACAACCAATAAAAAGCCCCAACCAAGTGGTGCAAAGGCAACATTCATCACCTGTTACAGGCAGAGTGATGCTCAGTCAGTCTCTGAGCAAAGAGTAACCCCCAAGTTTGTGTTGCTCAGCATGATGTTGCATGGCATGGATTATCCCTGTGGTTAACATGTCAGCTGTCCCCTCCAACCTCTCTCCACCCTCAGCCAACTCACTGGGGGCATACTGAGAAACAGGTGGCCTTCACGCTGTACAAGTACTGTTCAGCAGTAGCTAAACCATTGATGTATCATCAGCATTGTTTTAGTCTCAAGCTTAACACAGCACCATATAGGGTGCTATGAAGCAAGTTAACTTCATCTCAGCCACACCTAGTACATCTATTTAGCACCTAACCAGCCACTAATTCTGTGTCCTGTCAAGTTTCTCTGCTGCCTGCAGTGCATCAGGGTGGCTGTACAGTTTCCGGAGTGTTCTGTGGTCCTGAAAAGAGTGCAGCTGCTTTGTGTTGGCAAATGCTGAGGAATGGGCACATGGACATCCATCTCCGCAGTGTGCTCCTTGAAGCTAAATGTCTGGACTGGTACTGCTTTAAATTTCAGATTGAGCATTGACCAAAATGTAGTAAAACTACCTTGTGTTACATGAGCAAATCTTAATTGTTTTCTGGGGTTTTTTTTGTCCGATATGTGGACTGAGAGTTGAGCTCCCTGCCCTTCCCATTAGAAGTCATAAGGAATGACTGTTAACTGGTTTTAAGTGTGCTGAGCTAGTTTAAACTAACCTGATGCTTTTATGATTGCAGAGCTAAGCAAAATGTTTTAATGATTTGTTATCATTTGTGTTCTATGATTTCAAGTGTAGTATAAGGAGACATCAGTATTGCTATCCCTCTTTTGTTCTCTTGTCCTACCACTTTCTTTCCGCTCATACGTAAGTAAGTAGGTTTTGATAAGGTCAGACCCTTTCATCTCTAGACTTGCCAGCTGCCATTTAACTTCAGTGACAAGTTTTCATCTGTGAATTCTGCAAGCTGGACTATTGTGTTTGCAGTATCCTCTCAGGTGGATGCGAGTAGGCTATTAGAGATCTAATAAGGCTGGCCTGCATTTACAGCTGCATAAGTCCATCTGCGCCTTGCAGAGAGGACTGCAGGCTGCTGCGAGGCATAATGCTGCTTACATAAAGAAGGAATGTTTTGGGAGTGCTCTAATTCTGTCTTCCTCCTTCCACATTGAGTTGTCATCAGTGGCTTATAGCAGAGAGCACCTGCTTGCTGACTCAAGTCCCGAGGTTAAGTTTTCATAAAGGTCGTATCACAAAAATCTGTAGCTGAGTTGATCTGAAGCTTGACTGCTGCAGCTCTGTGAAGGACAATTAATTTGAAAAGAAATTGAAGGTTGTAACATTAAGAGTATTTAAATAAGTCCACCTTTAAACTGGAAGTTTATTATCATTGATAGGTACTTTGCAAAACTGATTCTGGTATTTTTAGGCACTTTGGGCAAACTAAGAATACAGACAAAATTTATGTTTGGTGTGTAATGAGCTAACTGCTCCCTGTTTAGTTTGATTGTATTGATACTGGACCATCTCTCTCAAGCTGTGGTAGAATAGGGTTGATTTATGTTGCAACCAGCCGCATGTGGCTGGTTGCAACATAAATAAAAATAACATTTAAAAAAAAGGAGATGGTAGCTTTTGCACTGTTTCCATGGAGTTTGTATTAATAATTGGCAGTGTTTTAAACTTTGCAGCTGCTTTAAACTTTGCAGTGAGGTTTATCATTTGCTTTAATGTGCAGACCTGAAAGAATCACATTTCAGGGGATTTGAATCAGTTACTCTGATATTCATTTTGTGTTTTCTGTGTGTATGTTTGTTTATGGATGTCAGTAAGTAGCTTTTCTCTAGTAAAAGCATGCCAGTTTTTCAAGTGTTTTTGTTGACATTCTATCAATTAATCAGTTAATATCTTCTCTAACTAAAAACTTAAACTTTTAGTTCTCTGTTGTTGACTTGAATGGCATTCTATTAGTTCATTAACAGTAAATGATAGTAAACTTGTTTTCATCTCGCCAGCGTATATCTGACAATAGATTGCTTAGTCTGTGTACCTAATATTTCTGTTTTTGTGAGCGTATAGGCACCATACTAGATATTTATGGTAGGGTTGCTAATCTGATAAATGATGAGTTGTGACTATCAAAAGCTATGTCACATACATCAGTATTTTTGTTTTGTTTCCCTTAGATACACAGGGAATGTTGAGAGTATTTGTTTAATTAAGAAATTTTTCTGTGCATTTAAAAGTGCACGATCCTTAAGCCACTGCCAACTTCTTGAACTGGCATCGTCCACATGCTTTTGGGGATTTAAAAATATTGGCCTTTAAGATAGGTTCAGGATTTTGCAGTGTTTGGCTTGTTTCATGATCCAAGCTGATGCATCTAAAAGCGTTTTTTCTCTGCTAAAAGATGATTGTACAACTGTGTTTTATTGCTGATTTCCCTGAAATACGGTAATTCATGTTATTACCTTGACTTGCTGTGATACAGATGTGTCAGTGTAAATAGTATCTTCATCTGGTTATTAATTCTTCTAACAAAAAACTTTGCCAAACTGATACTTCATTTTTACATTAAAATGAAGATAGACCCAGGGCAAACTTTGTGAGTTTGTGACATCTGCTTGAAGTCAAAGTACAGCTCACTTGCTACTTTTTAAATTTACAGTATCTTTCCTGTTTTTCCATCCTCCCAATTCCAAACACAACATAACGGTTTAGTCCGTGCTGTTATCCAATTGCTTGATTTCAGTAGGGTTATTATTCTGAATACTCTCCTTGTTACTGGAAGAATAAAATAATAAGTCACTTCCTGTATCTTTCTAATAAAAGGGAGCTGTGCAAATCACAGAAATACCCAGTATTTTGCTGGTAATGGAGGACCAGAGTATTTTAGTGAGAATACAAATGAAAAAAGATTATTATAGTCTCATCTTTCCCTTAAACTATTTCAGACATAGCGTTAATGAGTAAATTCATTTGTGTTTTATTTTAATCTGCACTAGATCTCAGTCCTGCTCTCTGAGTGAAAGTAAAACAATTGAACTTTCAGAATTATTTTAAATCCAGACTGGACATGGTTTTCTATTCATGCTGGCTGTAACTACTTAGAGCAGTCTTCAGCTTGATCTTTAAATAGTTGAGCCTTTGAACATGTCTTGAAGCTAACCTAAATTGATTTGCTGTGCCTTATCCTTAAGGATTTCTATAGTAGAAGTCCTCTGCCAAGTCAATCTGGACCTTAGAGTCCAGTTGCTGATTCTAGGTCCAGTCCTGATTCCCACACGTCTGTCTTTCACTCTCTAGCAATATGAAAGATAGGACCAAAAAAGTATCGGATTTGGCTTTGGAAAGAGCTACAAAGACTTTGAAAGAGTAGTGCTTAAGATGTTACAGATGTAAGCAATGAATTTTCTGAGCATGTGCTGCCTTCAGGGAGGTGGAAAGCCTTGCAGGCAGCTCAGGGGTTATGATCACCGATGAACTAGTCTTGAGAAACTCCTGACGCTTCGACATGGGCTGTGATGTGCTCAGCTCCTCATTGCTCAAAGTGTAGGCTGATTTTTCTGTTCTTTCCTATGAGATAATGCATCAGGTGGTATGATTTCATACACTTGGAGTCAACAAATTCTGTTGAAACCTCACAAGGACGTTTGTTTTTTCATTAACATACTGTTAATTTAAACTCCTTTTTGAATTGTAGGAGAAAAATCATAGCCTATAGATTAGCATTGCAGTTGATGCAGATAAGATACACATTTCAATAGAAATGATATATATATAAATATTATTGACCTAAAAATAAATAAAAAATAGTAAACATATAAAATAAATAATAATAATAAAAAACCCAAACAAAAATAATAATAAAAAATAATTAAAAAAACCACCCAAAAAGTAATTGGTAATATTATTCAGACGCTAGTGAGCATGTGGCTTTTCCTGTTTCCTTTTGTAGAAAAGTTAGCAGCTTTGATTATTTCAAAGTTATTCTTCTGCTACTTCAGTTGCTTAGTTATTTTTTTTGTATATTGTCTGGTGCCTTTGATCTCGAGAGTGAGTATTTAAAGATTATAATCTCTTTGGTGCATGGAGAAGGCTTAAAGGCCATTCTGAAGTCATGGATTGGATCATTTTTCAGTTGTATTTTAAAATGAGAGGTCAGGCCTTCATGGGGTTGAACAATTACTCCTTTTAGTAGGGGAAAGGAAGGCTGCTTGCAGTACATTTTCATCTAGCCTAAGTATTGGGGTAGATTTTTTCTTCTGCTTCTCTTTTTCTTGTCATGTCAACATTTACAGAAATTGATTTTGCACCCTTTATTTGGGTATATTTATCATAAGGATGCTTAAAGGACAGTGTCTTGTAATTAAAGCTGTGCTTTTCAGCTTTTGAAGAAATGTGACCACTTCAGGGATGTGATTGGTAGCCTCTGCATACACTGCCAATTTACAGCTGAGAGTCCTTTAATGCATCCTAAAGGATAGAGTAGGTTCAGTTTATACACATTAAAGATTTGTGATATTTATGCAATGTATTTTGATCAAACAGAAAGATGTATAACAACACTTTGCAAAGCAAAAGTTAAGTGGTCAGGACACAACATACTGACTTTTTCATTAATTTTTTTTTTCCTTGTAAATGATGTGTTGAGACAGGACTTTGAGGTAGGTGCAGTACTGAACAGAAATACTATATGAATCATAATCTTTAGTTTCCCTTGAGGAAATGTAAACAGGATGCTGTGAACTTCTAGTTACGTTGTTACTTCCTATACCTAATTCTTACATGCGGAGAAGTACTGACTTTCTTAAAGAGAAACATCAGGCCTTGGGTTTCTAGATAAAAAAATCAACGTTCCCTTTTTTTGAATCCTGTTACATTCTGTTGATGCACTTTTTGAGTTACGGCAGTATTTGAATGCTGTGCGTTTTTTCTCTTTGGTGTCCTTAATCTGAAGTACAAGTCAATAATTTTTTATTTTTATTCTATTCATACTGCTTTGAATGATCTTACCCATTTTAACCCCTCCTGCCAACTGCTTTTCTTAAAGTTTCTGTTAAATGAACATTAATATAGTATCTTCTCTGAGTGTAAAATGTGTTTAACTTCTTGGGATTAATGTTTTCCTTATATCCTAAATATTTATAGGATTGATTTCAGCCATTTGAGCAAGAGGATCTAGACGCTTACAGCTTGTATATCAGAAGTTGTGTGATACTGTAGGAGTTCAAAGCAAGAAAACTGTATGGGCTTAGACTGGGTCTATTAAAAAAGTATCTTCTTCTCCACTGAATTTGTGTTTACACAGTTCTGACTTGCAGTTTATTGCATCTCAGTTATTTGAAACATTGGTGTTGGTTTTACAGCTGTAAAGGTAACTTATGAATTTTTACATTGCCAGAAGTAGAAAAAAGAAAAATTGCCAATATTTTTCTTGAAGAAGAAGAAGGGAGAAAGGAGCAGGAAAGGGCAGAAAACCGCTGGCAGTATCTTACTTGTACCTAGTGTATTTGACAGTATTTTATTTTGATGCATGAAGGCTTGGTGGGTGTTTATGAAGCACAAGAAGAATTCTTTCAAATTACTAGGAAAAGGTGATTATTTATCTTCTTAGTGATTGGCACTTAGAGGGATGGATATATTCTGTTGATTCTGTGTCAGTGGCAGCAGTAATGCTTATGTCTGAGATTTTCAAGATCCCATGAAGTTAAAATATTGTGTAAGTCAAGAATCTTATAGGAAGGAGTCTGAATAGTTTCTGCTTCAAAGAATTCCATTTTTTGCAATAAATTATAAGTAAATGAAATGTGACTTCATCCAAATGCTCTGATATTTGTTTTGTAGATGATGTTCTGACACCGAATACAGAGAACAGTAATTTTCCCTACCAAGTACCTAACTTCCATAAGTGTGAGATTTGTTTGCTGTCTTTCCCAAAAGAGACCCAGTTCCAGCGCCATATGAGGGATCATGAGCAAAATGACAAGGTATGCATTTTGGATACTAACTTAGAAAATAGCAGTGTATATTGTATTGTCATATACTGACAAGTAAAGCTAACACAAGGCATCATTTTCAGTTGTTTTTAATCACTATCACTAATAATTACTACGTGGGGACCTAAGAGTTTTACATTTTATGAAGTTTCTTTTTCACGTTTCCTCATGTTTCCTTTCAGACAGGACCTTACTTTGATACCATTTAGTTAATATTGTTGTTTCCAGTTCACTAATTTTTAATTATAGCTGTTTTATTTGATTTATAAAATATGCAGGTAGATGGGAAAATGTATGAGTTTCTTTTATTGAATTTGCAAACTGATTCTACACATTAGCAATAAAAAGAAAATAGTGCTTATATTGGTTGGCTGAACACTGCTAGTCTCTTAGAGATGGTTTCAGTAATGTCAAGCAACCTAATCTAGTGTGTGTGAATTAGTAGATTAATGTCATCACTTTAGTTGCTTAAAAATCAGATTTGGGAATGACTAGACTGACTTTATAAATGAAGCTTTTTGCCACAGGTTCCATTTGTAATCAGAAGCATTTCATTTCTGTTCTTTGCTTTCTATTTCTCAAGGGTAAAACTACTTTACATGTGAAGGAAAAACGATTTTATTGCTGTTTGAGGTAGCTGTAGATACAGCTTAATTTTTCCAAGATGTAGGACTTTGAGATGATAGTTTATGTATACAAAGAACTAATCACACAAGTTTCAGTATTGTAAAGTTGATACATGAACAATGGAAGTTGATACTGTTAAAACCATGCTATTGCACACTTGTCTAAGAACCATCATATTTAAAAGTGAAGGTGCTCTTAAAGAATGAAAACTGATTGTGCGGATAGCAATTGAAGAGCAGGCAATCCTAGCATAAGCTAAGCTCTTTGCTAGTTTGATTATTAATTTTGCTTAAGAAGAGTTCATGATCTCAGTTAAAATAGGAAAAATTGTGTCTCGTGCTCATTGTTCTCTCCTGCTAACTGCAATTTCCTCAGTCTCAGTTTAGAGTCTCTGCTTTCTTTAATACCCCTGCCTTCTTTCCCCATGTGCTTTTGAAATGCTGTGTTTGCATTTCCAGTAGAGATGCAAAGAAGAGAAACTAGTTCTGTATTATTAAGGATCATGATCATATGTGGATACTTGATTTTGCTCTTCTTTTATTTTAAACATTTTGATTTATATGGTTTTATGTGTCACCTAGGGTATATGTAACTTACGGGAATATTAACTTTTGTTTTTATCTTTGTGGTTTTGACAGCCTCACCGGTGTGACCAATGTCCAATGTCATTTAATGTTGAATTCAACTTGACGCTTCATAAATGTACTCACAATGGTGAAGATCCTACATGTCCTGTGTGCAACAAGAAGTTCTCCAGAGTAGCCAGTCTGAAAGCTCATATAATGCTACATGAGAAAGAAGAGGTAACTCATTAAACCTCGTAACTTAAATTTTGAAAAGACATGCCATAATGGTTGTACTTTATCCCTTACCTATATGCTTTAGATTGGAGGATTGAATAAATGGTCTTACTTAGAAAAAATAAAAACTTTTAATGGGAAGTCTATTTTAATGATAGCAGCAGAAATTAATATGCTGAATATAAGCAAGTGTTCCCATCCTGTTTTAATAAGAAAGAGAATCTGTGCATGTGTCATAGATGTATATATGTACGTTAATTAATTACAAATACTTTTAAAGCAGTTTCTTTGACATGATGTACTGCATGTGATAGTCTGGGTGATTATTTTTAATGGCAGATTTCATGGTGAGGTACTCTCACCATCTATTTCTTGCATCATGAAGCTGTTTCCCTTATCTAGAACTCCCACCCCTTTTTTTGAGTGTTGTTTTGCTTGAGAGAACTTCATGTTCCTTTCCCTCTCACGATTCATCTTCCATTTTTACAAGGCACTGGCGAAATTCTTAGCCGTTAATGCATACTAGTATTTTGTGCAATTCGTAGTCATTACTGCATTACTGTAGTTGCCAGAGTTGATTGTACCACCAAAAATACCAAGTTTCCAATCAGGTAATTACCTCTTCCTCCTGTGAAAGCTTTCTTAAAATTGCACTTTGCGTTGGAGATCTGGAGCCGAGTCAAGTATGCACTTTCATTGCTAGACTTCTAATCATAACAATTTTATGTTTCTCCATACCAACTACAGACAGGTTGCAGCAGTTTTGACCAGTAGGTTTGGGATGATAGGCCTGCTTGCATTTTTCCCTGAACCAGGCAGAGAATGCCATCTGTAGAGAATATATTCTTTAATCTCGTTACCAGTTTACCTTCTATCACATATACAACCAAGATAAGATGAGAGGAGGACTTGAGTACTATTCTGTTGCATGTTAATGTATCTAAATGATACATAGCTCAATGGGTATTTATTGAGGAAACTTGATTTATGAGTTGCTAAAAACATGTTAATAAGGAAACAGCATCAAGAAGGATGCCTAAGAGTGATTTTTAGTATACCTTTCTGTGATAAAGGGATTTTTTTTATCCACTTCAGCAGGTCTGATTTTGATATTCAGTGTAGATGTCAAGGATAAGTTGTATGATGCATTCCAGTTTAAAATTCAGTCTGCAGCTTTAAAATGAAATAAAAAAAAATACGAACACTTTCAACTGCTAATGGATCTGTTCTTATAATACCCTGTAATTCTGTGATAAACCAGAGAGGAATGTGACAATTCAGTGAATTGCAGGGATGACTTTTCCCATACGTAGGGAGAACTGGAATTTGAACTTGAAGGAGAGCGTCTTGACGACAGCAGTTGCTGTTATACAGGAATTTTTTAATAATATGCAGGGTAAGTAGTTAGTTATCAGTGGAGTACATTCTCCCTCCTGTTCACTATTCTTACTTTTGCTGTTAGAAGAATTAAAAATCTGAAAATAGAGTAAAGATAAGATACTCACTTGGGGAACGTATGTAGCAGTTGAGGACACTGCAGCACAAAGCTGATGTTTGGGTAACTTGTTTTGTGCTGCTGCATCAGCCAGCTTTATGTATAGATGATTGCAGAAGGGCAATAATGAGAAACTAGGGGGATTAGCTTCTTAGAGCTCTCCAATTAGATTTAGAAAAGTATGCCTGTCTATGTTGAAGTGCAGATTTTCATGATTGATTGCTCCTGTGAGAGGTTCTAGAAGGAATTTTCTGAGTATTGAAATCAAGCTTGCAAGAGACTTAAATTTTCTCCTCATGTTCTCTGGTAATTTGTGATAAACTGCTGTAACAGAAAAATACCACATTTGAAATTCCTTACTTCTAAGAAGTCACGAAAACCATACCTTGTTTAAATACACCCAGCTTTGTAGATGCTGCTTGGTTTTGCACATTTTCTCAGTGGAAACAGACAGTGGTATCCACTGCTGCTTTTTGGCCTAGTGAGGCAGGAATACTAAATAAAATAAAAAAAAATTGAGTGCATTAATACTGCTATTATGTCTTCTTTCTCCATGAGCCTGAAGTTTTCTTGGGATTTAGGAAAACCTTGACGTGTTGAAACATTAAACTGGTATTTGGTTGATATGAAGTGAAAATTCCATTACTATAAAATTTGTGTGTGTGTTTTTTTTGTTTTGTTGTTTGCTTTTTTAAGAATGTTCACTGTATTTGATTTGTCCTGTCTTATAATTCAGGAGCAGTGGTCTTAAAGTGCAAATTAAAATCTCCTTTTAGAGATGGTAGGCATCATTGATACTAAACAGGTGAAGATAGTGAGTTCCAAAGTGTTCTTTTAGATACTGCATTTAGTAAGATAAAAATAGTTAATATAGGCAGAATTAGTTGAGTAAAGCTTTATAAAATTATTTCTGAGTTTAGGAATTTTAAGTATTATACAACAATATATCAACTCATTTTGCTTAATATTGGAATGTGGGTTTAACTATAGTGATGTTAACAGTGTGCAGTTACTTGTTCTGTGTGTGGTGGTGGCTATTTTGTTTGCTTGCTTGAGGGCCAAAAAATAAATCTGGTATTGCCTATTCCAGAGAGCAGCTATTCTGCTTGATATATTGCTGTGTTTTAGTACAGTTTTTCTGTTTTACTATGACCCTGCTTTCCCACAGCAAATTCCACAGTAACAAATGAAAATACGTAGACTTCCGTTGTCTGAAATACTTCTTGGGCTATTCTTTCTTTGTGAAAGTTGCTTAATAGAATGTAATAGCAACTTAATTTCACAGATATGTGTGTCTGAAAAATGTTGAGAAGCGATTGAGAAACTCAATTTTGTTGTCCATGAGCTTGATATAGTGTGCATTGATACTTTTTCCTCACTTGCACGAAAGGATTATCATAAGACAAATTTGTTGTATAAGAACAGTATTTTTCAGTAAGAAGTATTCTTACTCAGATTTAAATGTAGATCCCTGAAAAGAAAGTAGTATTTATTTGTAGTCCCACACTGTAATGAGTCCAATAATAATGATCCCTAGGTTAGATTAAGCAAGTAATTTTTGGGGTAGTGTTTAATTTCATTGGAGAACCTCAGATGTTTTGTCTGGTGATATTGCAGAATTTTTGTTTCTTTCAGACTTAGGGAACAAATTCATTGTCAAAGCATTTTAACAATAGTACTGCGTATCTTTGTGTTCCTCTTGATTAAAATATTCTTGTCAATATCTTTATTTAAATGAACACTTTGGGGTTTTTTTCTCTCATCAAGGAGGAAAAAAAACGGGGGGAGGATAAAAAATTTGCAGTGATAATCACAATTACTGAAAAATGAACAGACACAAAAAGTGCCTGAAGTAACTTACACACACTACTAAGGAACTTTGATTCTTCCTTTGAATTTCAGAGGAATGGGAATGCTTTTGCATCAAACATTGTAAGTATAGCTTCAATTCTAAATGACATGGAATACTAATATAACCGGAAAGTGATATGTTTAACACTGCTGTAAAATTAATGCGTTGCAGAGATATCTGTCAAAAACATTATGTGTCCCTATTTATTTCTGTCATCTTTTCTGTGAAGATAGTTCAAGAAAACTCAGCAGTAACTGTGGTGGGATTACTGTTAAAAAGTGACAATCTATGTAATTCAACCAGTAAAGCGTAAAATGCCTGAATGTACGGTTAAGCTGATTTTGGTTAGAAAGTAGTATTTGTTACAAATGTTTATGTAGGCCATAGTGTAATTGAGATAATTTGCTGTGTGTATCTTGAACTAGCCTTCCAAGGAAATAGGGAGTAGTGATTATGGCACTGAACTACTTGTTTCTGAATGTTTTCAGAATTCAGTTTTAGTGGAGTTGCTTAAAATATAAAATATTGCCATAAGCTTGCAGTGATTGTTTTCAGGATTTATGTTATGGGGCTCAAGTTTTTTCTTGTATACTTCTATTGCTGCTTGCTTCCAGCTGCCAATGTCTATAGAAGGATACATTCATCTACTTCAGCAAAGCTTGTGCATGCATACTGCTATTTGAGAATCTTTTGAAAAATCTGTCTCTCTTATCTCTTTCAGAACCTTATCTGTTCAGAGTGTGGGGATGAATTTACTTTACAGAGTCAGCTTTCCATACACATGGAAGAACATCGTCAGGAATTGGCAGGCAGTAGGATCCACAGCTGCAAGTCTTGCAAAAAGGAATTTGAAACCTCCTCACAGCTAAAGGAGCATATGAAAACTCACTATAAAATCAGGTGACAATCATGGGATTGTAACAAAATGAGCAGGGTGATAGCTGGGGAAAGCTGGAGTAGCATTTCCAGTCAGCAGAGTGCTATGATCTATGCAGATCTTTTCTTTGGTATGCTGTTATGAAATGGCATTTGTTTTTCAAAACCTTTCTAAAAGTAAGTGGCTATTTTTGGAGGCCTTTTTTCTTTTTCTTCCCTTCTGTTTTCATATTTAGACACCCATACTAAGCATAGTTCCATCTGCTAGATATCTGTAAACACAGGTTAAGTTTTTCTGATCCAAAGTGATTGCTAAGTGTGTTTATTTGCGATTTTAAAGGCTCATGGCAGTACATTGAAGTAAATGTACATTAATTTTACATAGCACTTACTGTAATTGCAAAAGTCCTAATGCTTACCTTCTGCAGAGAAATAAGTCATTCCATGCAGTTTAATCATCTTTTGCAAGTGGTACTCATCACGACCTGCTGTGAGTTTCTTGTAAACCTGAAAAGGCACAAAATGGAGGGGGAAAAAAGAGGCCTAATAAATACTGTTCTTATTTTTGGTGAATATTTGTTCTGTCTTTCTTTCAGTTCTCTAGTTTACTTTTAGGAAGGTGAAATTTACTTTAAGTTAGAATAAAGAAAAACTTCTTTTAGTTAAGTTTATACATTAAGAAAGGTTAAAGTTTTGATAGGTGATCTCTCTTTTAATCTTTACTCTTGTTTCTATAAAAACAGATGTGAAAAATATGCATTTAAAAAAATGAAAAATACTGTCTGTTCCCAGTTCTTTTTATTAGCAGGTGATACAGGTTATAAGATCTTAATAGCTGTGTTCCAGAAGGTTTAAAAATGTACTGGTGTAGATTTCCATTTACAAACCAAAAATTGAGGGGTTGTAGTACAAAGTTGTGTTTGTATTGTTTATATAAATGTATAATATTACAACACCAAACACATTCATGTTGTGGACATCTGGGTAAATTAGAACGAATAAATAAAGAATGGAGGAGTGACTATAATATGATATGATGGCTGTGATTTTGAGAGAGCATTATCATAGAATCGTAGAATGGTTTGGTTTGGAAGGGACGTTAAAGCTCATCTAGTTCCAGCTCCCCTGCCATGGGGACTTCCACTATGCCAGCTTGCTCAAAGCCCCATCCAGCCTGGCCTTGCATGCATGCCACATTCTGACATAAATGTGATCTGAGTGCTCCGTGATCATTTGTTTATTTTTCTAAACATGGATTATATCTGGATTTGGAGCTTCCTTTTATGAGATTCACCTTATTAATCAGTTCAGATGCAGAAACATGTTGCATTTGTATTCAATAAACTACTGTCCATAGTGGTGCTTTACTGTCCATTCAGCAGCAGTACCTGTACAACGCATGTATGTGACCCAGGTTAATGAATTGTACAAATGTTCCTGCTCCACTTCATCACAAAGCCAATGTAGCTCAGACCTTCTGTATTTCAGCAGAAATTATTTTGAAAGAAAAAATACGGAAATTCAGATCTTTTTTTTTTATTTGACACAATCTTCTCTTATTGCTGAATGTGAGAAGATGAATTAATGAATTACGAAAAGTTAATGTTTGCTCTAACTTGTTTGACTGTATATAGTTTATTTAAAGTTCAAAGACGTACATCAATTTGATTCCTGCTTTTCAGTGTACAGTAAGCTTCAGAATTTTTTTAGGATTTAAAATTATGAAGTGTTGTTCCCTTAAAATGTTTTTCACAGGGTGGTTGCGCTTTCCCTTCCTAAAAAGGTATTTTTTCTGTCTCTGAATCATTTGAATGGAAAACTATTATGAAGTTATATTTTAAATTTAGTATCTACCTTTTGCTAAAAAGAAAATGGTCATAACTCTAAATGATGAAATACTTGAGAAGGTGATCTGATCTTCAAGGGCTGTCCCTACAATGGCCTAAACTGGATATTATTTCCTTTAGTGAAGTGCCTCAGCTGTAGTTGAAACGTATGTTGTTGCTCATGAAAGAGTGCGTTCTGACAATCAGACTGATCTAGATCTGTCCTGAGATGGCAAGAATAGGTTGTAACGTCTGTGCTGTTCTCTCTCCTTTCTTCAATCTTCACTCAACTACTCTGGATACTTCAGTAAACTTTAGTAGTTACAATTAATATGTAAAAGTAGAATATATTACTTGCACTCTGTGCTCACGCTGCAAGAGTATAAAGAAGTTTAAAATTCATGTAATATTTGTTTGAAGTAATTTGAAGGGAAAATGTGCTTTCTTTTAAGCATATACTGATTATCTGTGTTCTTCTAGTGTAGAAGTATGCTGCATTTGAGCAGAAGTTTAATGATTTCCTGTTATGAGCAGACTTACTTCCCTGCTATTTTTTTATGTTGTTACACCAACTTGTGTTTCAAGGTGGTGATGTGTTTTGCACATCTGCTCAACATTAGCTAATTCTTTCAGTTGTTCAGAAAAACACAAGTATTAAATATGTGTAATTTCAGTTAGCTTTAAGCAGTAGTGACAAGCTGGATTACTGTATAGGTGTAGATACTGGGGCACTGTGGAAAATGTGGAGTGCTCTAGATACCATACTGGCTTGTCAACTGCCTTCTGATTTCTGCTTGTTTAGCTGAGTTGTGATGATCTGTAGCTTTTTGTTTTTAACTTTTTTCCAGCATCAACTCAGTTGTTGTTTTTCCCCATAGCTGTTGATGTTTTTCAGCAGACATTTAAACTAATTAGTTCAATTCGTAGAGAAATGAATTTTTGGAATGTATATAATCTGTTTCTATGTGGAGATTGATTTATATTTGAGGGGCAGTGGTGAATCATAGACTCACAGAATCAGCTAGGTTGGAAAAGACCTTTTAAGATCATCAAGTCCAACCATTACCCCAGGACTGCCAAGTCCACCACAAAACCATGTCTCAAAGGTCCTCATCTGCATGGTCTTTGAACACTTCCAGGGACAGTGATTTCACCACTTCCCTGGGAAGCTCGAGCCAATACCTGATCACCTTTTGGTAAAGACATTTTTCCTAATATCCAGTCTAAGCATCCGCTAGCTTGAGGCCGTTACCTCTTGTATTTGGGTGGTTAAATTCTTAACCTGTTCTTGTTAGTTCATGACATCTTCATATGCTAAGGCCAGGCTGGATGAGGCTTTGAGCTACCTGGTCTAGTGGGAGATTTCCCTGCCTATGGCAGGGGGCTTGAAACAGATGATCTTTAAAGTCCCTTCCAACCCAAACCATTCTATGATTCTACGAAAGTCTTGCTGTGTTCAGGTAAAAGAAATGGAACTGCACAGAGTTGAGTTCCCACTAAAATAATACTTGTAAAGTCACTGTATACTTTTAGCAGAATTCACAGTGAAAATGTCTCTAGAGAGTCTCTAAAAGATACTGATTTTATTACAGAAATAACTAGAATTCTTGGTGCTTACAGTTACTTAGAAAAGTGCTGTTTCTATTCTTTTTGTATAATTAAATGGCTTGTTTTTTAACTGTTGCAGCTGATACCGTATATTGTCATCAAATTTACACAGTAAAAAAAATGATTGGGTAAAATAATATTTTCAAAATAGTGTTTAATATTAAGATTATTTTATGTAAATTCCTTTTTTTGTTACTGCTTTAAAATGCCAGGGTATCAAATACCAGATCTTATAACAGAAACATTGACAGAAGTGGGTTTACCTATTCCTGTCCTCACTGTGGAAAGACGTTCCAGAAACCGAGTCAGTTAACGCGACATGTTAGGATACACACAGGTAAGACTGTGGAATTAATTATTTTAGTTTGCATTTGTTTTACCAAATTCAGTTAACCTGTGAAATGCTAAGTATTTTTTTCTCCCTGTCTGGACTTGAGATAGTATTAATACATTTGGTTCATTAGATGTTGTTACCTGTTGGTTTAAAACAACTTTTATGTAATTCCTTTGCTTAGGAAATATATATGCTTTTAAAATTTCGAATGGATATCATTAGAAGCAGTTAAAAAAAAAAAATAAAGTTCTTTAAAGGTTTCATTTGTTACAGAATACCAGTTTTGCTACTTAGAAAGTTTCAGTGGGTTCTGAAATTAGACTCTCCAGATAAGCTACTCTAAATAAGGTCTTACGTACTCTAGAGAACAGGTTCTAAAATGTACAGTTCACAAAAGAGTAGAAGTGCATGAGAATGAATAATACTACTAACGTAGTAGCCTTGGTTTTGTTCCTTAATTTATTTAAAGTTAATACGTATGTATTATGTACTTAACACTGCCATTTTCAGGATGTCCAAAGTGAACTTGGGAGGTGGTAAGCCTAGATTGTAATTTTGGTACTTGAAGTGCGAGTGACTGTTCAAATTTGTAGAATGAATAGCAAATGGATTTTGCTAAATTACTGTAATAAAAATGTGCATGTTTAACCCTAAAGCAACTGAAATAACTGAAAAATGCCAACCATAAAATAATACAAAGTCTTTGAAGTGTACAGAGGACTGTGAGAATAGTTCTCACGTTTCAACCAGCTACACATAGTATAGCAGGAGTTTGGCTTTAAACAAAACAAAACCTTCATTGGAGGTGCTCCAGCTATGTGCAATATGTATGTGTTTTCCATCTTGTGAATAAATTGTTGTTGGTGTAGTTTTTAGCTAATTCAAGTAGTCTATTCTGTAAGCATGCAATGTTTGTGTTAGCAGTCTGTTCAGTGATGTGATGAGTTGCAAAGAATGAGTTGGTTTACCAAGGGAGAAAAAAACTGTTCCATTGTGTGACTGTTTCTTAAGAATCTTAAGTTTTATAGATCCAGTTATAGAACAGTAACACAAGAGGTCACCATTGTACCTGCTTTAAAAATTGCCTCAAAGTAGTATCTCAAAAATGTAATAGAAAATTAACTTTCTTATTTTAGAGTCTCATCTCTATTTGACACATTATTTTAGCTTGTTCTAGTCAGAATTAAAGAAACAAGATCATAGTTGCTTGAGGACACTTTTCTAAAGCTTCAAAAAGTTCAAGGGCATTTATAATTATTTTGAAGAATAAAAAAACATTTGTCTGTTGGGAAACGAGAGACAGAAAATGTAGTCTCTATCTGCACATGATGGTAGGTCATTTTAAGTTCCAAGTAGCTAGTGAATACTCATTTAATTTGTGAAGCATGTTATTACTCTACATCTGCAGACAATGTGTCTGGCGTCTAATTGCTTGAGGTACTGTAAAATATGTAGAATTTAGAACTGTGCTTTAAAGAATTTAGAATACTTAAGTCTTTAATTGTTACAAGAGCATGTCAGTGCTATGCGTGCATTGTATTACATTAGTGTCATAATTGCCATACTTTTTGTACATAGCTATTAATTTCAAGCCCTTACACCCTTTGGGGAAAAATCAAGTCTCAGGGATTGCAATTCCCATATTAATAACTAAGTAATGAACTCCCCATTCCCCTCCCAAATCTGTATGTTATTAAGTTATACTCAAGAAATAGAGAAATTCCACATTTCCACACTAGAATTATAATTCTATAGTTTTATAATGACATTTACTTAGGCAAACTTAACCTCAAGCAATTCTTCTGTGTCCACCAGCAGCTATTAGTGGAAGCTAAGCTTTTTATGTCTGAAAGCCCAATAGAGATTTTGACACTTATTTCAAGAAGATTTGAATCAGTGTTTTGTATTTAAATGTATAATTAAAAATATACTGTTCCTACCTGCAGACTTTAAAGCATTATCAAAAGCCATAAGCAGCAGAACAAAAAATACACGTTCCTTCAGAGTTGACACTGTGCTGTTTATATGCTTGTTATCTATTTCAGAAAACAGCTGCTCTTATTTAAAACAATGTGAATTTAGTTAAGAATTAATAATCTTATACTAGATGTAATTACAGCTACATAATTAGAAGTAATATAAAAATATTCATTAAAACTGCTTTAGTGTGCATAATATTTAGCACATGCTAGTACTTACTAGTGTAGCAGACATAATGTACAGCATGCTGATAGTGATTTTGCTACAGAAATGTGCAAAGGCAAAGTGTTAAATATTTTCAAGGTCCTGGCATTAACCACACCTCAACTATTTCACTAAGGAAAAAAGAGTAATACTGAGTTCACAAGGGGGATTTACAGTAGTACATTAAGACATGGTTGTAAGAAACTGAACTTTGTTCATAGTATCTGTGTGTTTAAAATATGTAGCTTTGTAATATGTTTATGCAGTGCTATTATGTTTTGTCACTTAGAATTTCTGCAGAGTTTTTCATACTCAATCTGTTAATGTATAGATAACTCATAGTGTGCCCAGCACTGAGAACACCAAATCAGGAAATAGTGGCAGCATTCTTGTAACAGTATTGCCTAGTTTTTCTTTAATGTTTAGTAGAAATGTGAACATTCAAAATTTTAAAATTATTTTCTGAGTAAGGCTGTACAGTATTTTATATAAGAAAAACATTTGCATATTTTCAATAGCTGGTTGTAAAGAATGAATGGCTATTGCTATTTATTTATTGGGGAGTGTGAACCATAGGCCATCTTTTGCAGTGTCGCTGTAAGACTTTTTTTTAAATTTTTGACTGTTGGTTATTTAGTACTGTCCATGCCACCCTCTGGTCCTCCATTTGTTTCCGTGCAATTTTATAAGATTTGGTGTAGAAGGATGGCCTATGTGGGTTTGGTTTTTCTTGTTTTTTTCCCTTTTCCTCCAGTGGTTTTGCATAGCAGCTTCTGAGAATTTCCAAACCACAAGTTGAGGGAAGCAGTTCTAAATAATTGCTTCATACAGATTTGATCTGTTTCACCCATTTTAACTGATACTCATCAGCTAAGTCATAAAACTTTTTTCACAAAGCTTCGTCAGAGTAGATGCTGAGATTCTATGATTGGTGGTCAAGGTAAAAAATGTCATTGCGAAAACACACAATAAGATATATTTCTGTGTTTGTGTGCATGTACGTACAGGTATCTATATGAAATATTTTAGCTGATACAATTTTTCAAATAGATAACAGGAGACTGTTAACGTTGTTATTTAAAGCATTTTACCGCACATCCTCCTTGTTTTTCCTCCCAGGTGAAAGACCTTTCAAATGCAGTGAATGTGGAAAAGCCTTTAACCAGAAGGGGGCATTGCAGACCCATATGATCAAGCACACTGGCGAAAAACCCCATGCTTGTTCCTTTTGTCCTGCAGCCTTTTCTCAGAAAGGCAATCTTCAGTCACACATACAGAGAGTTCATTCAGAGGTAAATACAATTATTCATAAAGTGGTTGGTGCTAATATACTTCTTATTTCATTTTCACTATTTAAATTGTGCTGTTTGCTATTCCTGTTGCTCTCTGGTGCTTTCTGTAGCCAATATGGATTTACTGCTATAGTGTAGATTCTAGTTTGTTGGTTTTACCTGCAAGCTTTCCTAAAATAGCTCAGTCTGAATAAATGTATATTTAGGATAACTAGCAAAGCCTTCATTTTCCATTGTCTTTTCAGTACGTTGATAGATTAATAAATGATTAGTGATTGTAGGTGTATAAAAACATACCTATGTCAGTCTTGGGAGAATGAGGGCTAGAATCAGATGAAAGTAAGGCAAAAGCAGCAAAGCAAAAAATGGTGAAAAATTTCAAGGCCAAACAGCAAACCACTAACTCCATCATAGAGCATCCTTGCAATTTATCTTTGAAGTACATGTCTTGCAGCCTTTTTCAGAGGTTTTTCAGTTACAGGAAGAAGAAAATTACAAAATAAGGTAAAAAACATTGTTGTCTCAGACCTCTTTATGCTGATTTCTTTCTTCTTCTTTGTGACAGACAATTTCTAAGATTCAAAAGGTGCTGCTGTGATAATATAACATAATATTCTGAGCAACATTGGCTATGCAACTTTGTTTAGTAATTTCCTTGCTGACTTCAGTGATCTGTGCTCAGAAATACCCATAGAAAGAGAGCTAGTTTTTATTTGGAAGGTTTGAAGTGATAGAGGCAATGGGTTTTTTTCCTTTTTCTTTTTATTTTTATTTTTTTTAACCTGCATGCAGAATATTATTTCTGCTCTCAATTTTTCCTGTAAGTCTGAGATTTGCTTTCTTCTTTTCCATTTTTGTGTTACGGTGATAAATCTTATTTCCTGGATTTTTTTTTACTGAGGATCTTTTAGTGTATTAGTGCCTTGATTTTAGGATAAGTCTTATTAGTATGTCTTTGTGGTTTGTATTATGGTCAATTATATTAAATCCTATGTTTATATTTCCTATAGCTTTGTGTGACTAGTCTTCTATCACAATGTGTGATAGCTTTTGCTACATAAATTCACCAACATTAATTTAATAATCTGAACTGATTTTTTTTCAATATTGCAAGGTTGTTGGGGATCACTTCTTGATCACATCTTGTGCTGTGTTTCATGATCCTAAGCCTGCATTTTAGTTACTGCTTTGGATCATTTGTTGATTTTTATTTTTTTTCTTACTTCTTTCTTGCTGTGTCACTGTGTTTCCTTCAAGACTGCATGCATGACTCTTTAATTCTTCATTTTTCCTTAGGCAGTCACAAAATAACATTACGCGTGATGATGAAACAGGTTGATTCTCATTTCGTGTATCCTTGTTTAGCTGTACCAGTTTCTTATTAGTTGATACCTTTTTCTGAAAGTCTTGATACCAGTTTAAGCTACTGTCAGAAAATACAAAATTCCATACTAAATTGCAAGCAGTGCAGCATGTTTTCCTTTGAAGACTTTGCTTTTTGTTCC
Source organism: Nestor notabilis (assembly GCF_000696875.1). Taxonomy (NCBI): domain Eukaryota; kingdom Metazoa; phylum Chordata; class Aves; order Psittaciformes; family Psittacidae; genus Nestor; species Nestor notabilis. The sequence goes on along the minus strand of NW_009940404.1, from coordinate 111,766 downwards.
CTGCATATTGAAAGTACTGCGATGGATCTTACTGCTATGTGATAGATTGAAGATGGAAAGGGAAGTGAGGATGATTGGAATCTGCAAATGTAGCTGCTTTAGCTATCTCAACAGATTGGCTTAAAAGTCCAAAACAGGTTGCTGCTGATTTCTGTGTGTTCAAATTCAGTTCACTGTGATGGGTTTTTGACCCAAAAAATGGATTTTATTTTTTTTATTGGAAACTTTTAAAAAATACTTCTGCAAAAACAAACAAGAGAAAGCCAGCCTTTGAAGATCAACTCTGCACTTTTCATGTAACTATTTCCAGACTTCCATTTGTATTATGTATCATGTTTTGCATTCAGGCACATCTTTATTGATAAAGTTGCATTTCAGTTTTGTTTCTAAGTGTGTAACAGTAGGAAATTTTAAGGACAAAAAATCTGAGGCCTCATTTGCCAGATGACTTGTTTTGCTCTCTGGTGCTTCCTAATGTTGAGAAGTAGTAATAGAAAACGACAGTCATGCACATAGATTACAGTTGAATTGATACATGAGAGATATCAGACTGATTCCATAACTGGATATCAGAAACCATTTTAGCTCTTATAATCCCATAGTATATTTGTTATGTGAATAAATAACGGAAAACATAATATTTGGTAGATGTAGGGAAAATTTACTTGATTTTTTTTTGTGTTTGTTTTATTGAAGGTGAAGAATGGGCCTACATACAACTGTACAGAATGCAGCTGTGTCTTCAAAAGCTTGGGTAGTTTAAATACACATATCAGCAAGATGCACATGGGTGGTCCACAGAATTCTGCAAGTGCTTCAACAGATGTATCTCATGTTACAGCGGTAAGCATTGCTTGCTATAGTGTGAAAATGCCCTGAAGAGTTTAACTAGGTCTATATCTCAATTCCAGTAATTCTTCTGATAGGTTAGAACTGAAAGACCTGTTGCTGTTGTTCGTCTTTTTGAAGTTTGGTCTCATTTCTGGAATTGAGGTGTATGATTAAATATTGGCAGAATGTAAATTGCCCAGGCTTATGCAAAAACGATTTGCAATATGAGGGTCTGGTTAAAAAAAAAAAAAAAAGAAATTCTACAACTAAGTAAAATATAATTCTGGTGCTTACAGACTGTGTGGGGAGGAAAGGTTTCTTCCTCAGATAACAAAAATAATTGGGAAGTTTTACTGGAGCAATTAAATTAAGAAGTATTCAAATCGTGTATTAGTTTGAGCTCATTTTCAGAAATTAGTTGTTTATACAATTCTAGTCAATGGAAACACATAATGGATTCTTCTGAGTATTTCTGATAACTTGTTTTAAATGTTAGCCTCTTATTTGACAGATCATAAAGGAAAAATCGTAGCTTTCTTGGAAGCATTGAATGTTTTTCTTTTTTTACCAAGATAACAGAAGGAGCTATAATTCAGAAAACATTTATGGTTTCATAAGGCTGCTGTATTTTTTGAGCCAGTGCATAATTAATATATCATACTACTTTTTTTTAATTTGAATAGAACTATGTTTTCTATCTTTATTCCACTCTATTTTGCATAATTCCAATTTCTGTACTTTAATAATGTTCAGTGGATTAGAAGTAATATCTTTGAAAAGTGTTAAAATTTAAAGTTTCAACTTATTTTTCAGCTGTATTGTGTTAAAAACAAGTGTCTCTTTTTATAAGGCAGATGCTATTTGTTTCTTCAGGTTAATTAATAAAAAAACCCCACTAATGTCTCCTACATGCTTGCAAGTAGATACAATCTCTACATCTTTTTGTACATTTCTGCATTCACAAGCTGAATCTTAAAAGCAGGATGGAAAAGTATTCCCTCATACTACCTCATGTTTGCTTACCCTGGCCAGCTCTGTTTTTCTTGGATTGTTTAGTTTAAATATTTGGCATTTGCATTATTTATTGGCATTACAGTAGTGACTTGTTATTATCTTTGCTGCATGCATACTTTTTCGCTTGCATCAGAGGGGGAAGGTAAAGAATACCTCTCTATACTAGTATAAGCAAAATGGAAGGAAAAAAGAATCTTTCTAAAACATATGCTAAGAAGTTTAACAAGGAAGAACAAAGATGATAACTGGCATGCCAGTCACCTATTAAGAGTATTATGCTTTTTATTTTTAATTTTATATCTGAAACTGCACGTACTTAACGATTGATTTTTATTGCTATAGAAAGATGGTACATTATTTGATTAGCACTGGTGTTCTTAGATGAGAACTGACTTCTTCATTTTGCTCAAAACTTGCAGAGCTGCTCTAACAACACATTTCAGTATAATAATTCTGTTCTGAAGTTTCTGCTATCTTTTGTTATGGACCTGGGGAAAAACAATGAGTATGTCCTTAATAAATGCACATTCCAAAAGCTGAAGTCTCCTGAAGTGCTGTGCTACAGAAGAATGTATTTTGTTATACATGAATATATCTTTCTCTCCCTAGTCTCCATACTGTGGGAAAAGGAACTGTGCTACTTCTCTGTGTGATACTAGCCATGGTTTAAATTGTTTTATTTTATTTTATTTTTCTGTGCAAAGGCTTCAAGTAACTTTCTTCTCATTTCTTTGTAGGACTCTGTCACCCAGCCTTTAGCAACGTCCCCCACTAATCTTTTGCAACCTGTTGATAACAAATGGAAGAATGTAAGTGTAGAGTTTTTGTTGTATTTTGTCAAGCCTAAAACTGGGAGAAACTTTACAGAATTTTGTAAACTTTGATTTATCTGGTGAAAAAGTATATGCAACAGTCCTGTGTGGTAAGTTGATCAGCTGATAATGTGGAAGGCAAGCTTCTTGGTGAATGCAGCTGGTTATTTAGCAATGGAACAGGTCTTGAATGGATTGTATTCCCTCATTTGTTATACACTCATGCTTTTGCATATAATTCTGTTCATTAGCTCTTGAAAGTGGAGTCAAATGTTCTCCCGTATAAAAAGACCACAGGAGAGTAAGGACTCTCAAAAACACTGGATTATTCCGCTCTGACTTCAGTTCACAGGGAGAGGGAAAGTTTTGTGTTCCTGCTGCTTGAGTTGGTTGGAATTGAGGCAGCACTGGAATAATGGGGCTCAGGAGGAGCCCCTGGAGCCAGGGAAGTATGACACAGGGCTCACTTTCTGGAACCCCATAGCAAGTAGTCTTGATGTACAGGCAGGTCTTTATGTGCCTGCCACAGTGAGCGCAGTAGCATGTTTTGTTGCAGCTATGGAACATGTTGTTTGTCAACTACAGGTTGGAGCATGGTATAGTGACAGACTAACTGCACTTGCATTCCACCCTTCCCAAAATCAGCCGCTGATATTCTTCTCGGGTACTAGAATCCACAAAACCAAGGACTCAGAAATCTGGCAGTGTTGCTTTAAAGTCACCATAACCAGTCTATCCACTTTCTTTGTATCTTGACTATGAATTCATTATTCAAGGACCAGTTAACTTAGAGATAGACAGAACTGATATGAGCTAATTAATTGCTAATATTTGCTGTATTGTATAAATAAATAGTTATACTATGTTCCTTATTAGATTTTTAAAAGTATTAAAAATATCTGTTCTTCAGAAGCAGTTTATTTTAAGCAAATCTTTTCTTTCTTTTTTTTTAACAAATTGAAGTAATTTTCCTTGCTAAAGAGTGGTATCAGAAGTGATGCCTGATTTTTAGGGGGGGATTGCCTGTGTGTCTGTGAAAGCACAGGTCTGAAAAGAAGTTAATGATTAATTTAGGATACACTTTATTGAAAATATACTGGATTATATTCCTGAATAATGAATCTTCATATAATTGTAGGAAGTTCATGTTGTAGAAAGGGAGGAGCTTGCCTAGAATGTAGTCTGTCAATTCATATTGATCCTTAGAAATCACTCTTTTTAAAAAAAAAAGTATGATTTAATACTTGAATTTAAATAATATTCAATATACTTAAGTTTTGTGTTTCTCATTTGACTTTGTTTGGTAGTTTGTATTCAAAAGCTGTCTAGTAACTCAAATTCCACAGAGGAACTGATAACCTACTTGTTTCTCAAGAGCCAGGAGGATGGGTTTTTTTGTTTGTTTGGCATTTTTTGGTTGGCTGGGGTTTTTTTGTTTCTTGGTTTTTGTTGTTGTCTGGTTTTGGGGTTTGTTTTGTTTTGTTTTTCATTGAATCTGCATATTGAATGAGTCTCCTGTGTCAGTGTGTCATATTGTGTGGTTCCAGTTTGGAGCAACAGATCCCATTGCCCACTCCTCCCAGACTTTTGCTCACCAAGTGAGAGAACTGGTCTAGTTACGTCTGTAGTATCTTCAAATCTCTTTCTTCCCCAGAGCATGACTTAGTAACTGCTAAGCCACCAAGCAGTTTATGTCTGACCCTTTATGGAGTCAATGTCAGATTAGGTCTGGTGGATCTAGGAAAGCAAGCATGGTTTTCTAGTCTAGCACTTAGAGCAGAAACCTGAACTCTCCTTCCACTTGCTGGGTATCTTCTATTCTGACAGTATTAACTATATATTGTAATACATGTGGGAATCTAGTGGAAAAGGAACGTATGGCATCACATCAAAACTAATGCAGACAGACCTCCATGGAAAGGTGAATCAGCAGCAATTTTGTTACATGTTTTCAGATATTCCTCCTTTGATGTACTATCTGCTTGTTTCTATGCCTTCAGATGAACAGCCTGCTTGTTGATGTGCAGTTGCTGTTCATTTGTTGAACCTGGTATACATGCTCAGATTCCTCCATGGCACTGCACCATTTATTACATGTGGCTTTAAGAAAATGTATAGGTACTTTTATTTAATAAATGTGTGCTTTTTGGTAATTAGAGTTAGTTGTATCCTTAATTATTCTTCATTTTCCTTCTAATGGAGGTGATAAAAAGCAGGGATATGTTTTGTATTTTCAGATAGAATAATGTACAAGATTAATGTGAGGCACCATGAGTTTTTAAAACTTTCTGAGAGAACTTATGGAAGAGGTGTGCAAGAAATCACTATTGTTACTGTGTTTCAGATGGGGTCCCTTGGAAATGAAGTCTTTACTGTAGAGTCATACTACAAAGTCTTAAGTTACACTATTTAATATTTTATCAGTGATCTGGAAGAAAATGTAAAATAACCACTGATTGAGGTGATACAAAGGTTGAGGTAATTTATGAAGAGAATGAATCACTGAAATGGAGTGATCTGGATTTTTTTGTGAGCTGGGTGCCACAGGCAATATCTGTCCTGATACAGACAAGAATAAAATCAGATAGAGAAGAACAGGAAAAGTGGGCCATATTCATGGGATAGGTGTTTTCAAGGATTTTTAATTCCCCTTATAAATAGGGATGGAAGAGGTTGATTTATCAGCTGAAAGCTAAGTTCTCCTTGCCTGGAAAGATTAATTTTGGTCTTTCAATTTAGAGATGAAACTTTGCATAGAAATGAAAAAGTAGTGTGTCTTTTGTATTTCATTCTGGCAGTTTTTGCTTTTGTTGGTTGCCAGCTTATAGTGTTCACTATTCACGAACTGTATTCATGATACAGGAGGAATCAGAGCCATCAAAATTCTTAAAAGTATGATATGATGTTTTTTATTATTTAAGAGATTCAAGGTGCATTAGTTTGCCCATCAGATAAAATTTTTAAGGATGACTTGATCTGCTGTTTTGAGGAAAAGGGAAAGATCTGTAATCTTTTTAATAGAGAAAAGAAGTTTTGAGGGTGAAGCTAGAGAAAGTCACACTTAAAGTAGGGAATTTTAGTGTGGATAATTTACTGTTGGAGCAACTTGTTGAAGTTGGATGGCAACAGAAAGATATACCACAGTAAATTACTTGATTTAAAGAACTGTAATTTCTGTATGGTTATTTTACTTGAAGGAGTGATTCACTCAGAGCAGTCATGCGGTCTGTGTTACGCAGCAAATCAGACAGACTAAGGGTGATCATAAGGTCCACTATTCTAATTGAACAAATGTGGAATTATGAAATAGTAATAAAACACTTCTTTATGCTATTTTAAAAATCAGATATTGAAGTGAGTTCTACCAAGAGACCTCCGAAACATCTCACAATGAACAGGATATCCTAAGAGTAATGGTAACCAACTTCATATGCATTCATATGTGTATATTATTTTTCAAAAAAGATGACCTACATGAGACTGTATATAAACTGCTGTATAATATGGGAACACACTGGCTAAATACATGTAATACTGTAATTTTCATGTCAAAGATGATGTTGAGCAGTTCCTTCATTAACAGTTTTTTTTCCTTCTGCTGAATGCTCGGAGAATCTTGCAGACTTCTAGTGTAGGCTTCTCACTCAGCTAAAGAGCTTCCCTGCATTCTGTTTCAAGAAAATGAATGATCTCTATCAAGAGCTGTTACACTCTTTAGCAAAACACTTTGCTTCATTTCCTGTTTACTGCAATGAAAATGGCATATAGTGTGTTTTGTTTTGTAAAATACATACTGAAATGTTTATAGCACTTTTGCAAAATTGGAATCTGAAGAAGCGGAGTCTTTCCATCTGTCCTGCTTGTGAGGTGAAAAAAGATGAAGCAATGGTTAAATTGGCAAAACAGCAAATGCTGTTCTCACATGCATGCGAGAGAAATGAGATAAGGGTTTCTTTTATATCTCATGAGAAGGCATTAACAATACTTCATCAAATTTGCAGGATGTAACTAACTCAAGCTAATTTTTCTTAATGATCTTTGAATACACTGACAGTGTCATTTTAACTGTCCAGTGTAATTTGTCAGTATAGGTAAATCTCAGGGGAGTTTTCAGATTGGGAGAAATAATATGTACATGAAGCCTAAGATTATTCTTTGTTGAAAATGATCTGAAAGAAGATAGTGTTTTATATATGTGTGCGTGCCTGGAAGTGATTATTTTTAGAAAAGAGAAGTGAATATTAGAAGCAAATACCCAGTGTGCTCTAAGGAACAGAATTATGGGCTACCAATTACGTATTTCTGTTTTCTGCAGTAAAATAAATGATTGAAAGCAGTTGTTCCAGTAACAGTATACTTACGCAGTCTATTTGTTACAAGAAATTTATGAATGAAGGAGAACAGAAAGAGTCTGTATTTTTGCTTTTAAAAAGAAGTACCAAGGCTTTTTGTCACTTCTTGTTTTCCTTCATATTTCTTACTAAGGTAGCCTCAGATAAAATTATCAAATCAAAGATTAAGAAATTTGATTGTTAGACTTTAAGGTGCTTTTAGTATTTTGACACAGCTCCATGTGTATTTAAATTTTTACAGTATAAAGTGATTCTTCCAAAGCTAAGAGATTTAGAGGATTGAAAGTTGAAGGGAAGAAGTTAATAGTTTGTTCTGAAAATTTTTGATGTAACAACACAAAGAATTCAGTAATTAATCCCTCTGTTTTGTAAAGCGGTTTAAGGTTCAGAAGTTACGATAAATGTAATTCAAGCTGTAAGTTTACAGTTTTCCAGCTTGGGAAGAACTCCAGAAAAGGGATATACAGAAACATTTCTTTAATGGAGTGAATAGACAGCTTTGTGTAATTCTTATGTCTTAGTCAAGTGGGCATCCTTGTAATAGATGTTTTAGATAAGGAAGCTGAACAGGTGAGTTCTTACATACTTTTCATCTTCCTTTACAAATGTACCACTCACTGTATATTTCAGGCCACGCATTTTCGGTCTCCACTTCTTCAACAGCCAGAAAACCAGGCTTCTTCAGCTGCTACTCATCAGGGTCAGCAGGCTGTAACTGATGTCATCCAGCAGCTCCTTGAGCTATCAGAACCAGGTCCTGTAGAAAATAACCAACCTCAACAACCTGGTCAGCAACTCAACATTGCAGTGGGGATCAATAGAGATATTTTGCAGGTAAGAGCACTGTGTGAGAACAGCTTAACATTTCAGTGGTTTCCTTCTTGTTTTTATTTTAGTGGAATTTTTCTCAGTATTTTCAATTTCGGCATTCCTTCTGCATTTCAAAATGGTTTATCGATCAAGAGAGACTTGTAAAGATCTGGTGAAAGGGTATGGAACACACCCAGATATCTTTGTACAATATTACAGAAGCAAGGTTATTAATAGTGATTATATGGCCTAAAAAAAGCTTTAAGCATACACACTCATACATGGACATTTCATTGATTCCATTGGCTTTTTTTTTTTTCTGTTGCCTAGAAGCATCTTCTGGCTTGTCCTTAAATTAGGCTGTGCTTAAAACATGACAACGTTTAAGAGGGGAAAAAATAAGCATTTTTATCTGGTTAAAAAATTAGAATGTATACAGGGCCTTTATCCTGTTCTAATTAATAAGGGCTATTGGAATATATCCTATTTGAGCAAGAAAATTCCTTCCTGGGTTGACCAGTGTTTCTTGTAACCCATTATTCTGTCGTAGTTACTGGTAGTAGGAGATGCTGTGTAACAGAAGTGCAGGGCAGTAATTCAACTGCCTGTGCTTGTTCTGCAGCCTCGATAGAGGCACAAAATAGAATAAAAACTTCTTTAGTATTGGTGGTAGCCTGCTAACCTTTAAGCCCTTTTTTGAGCTCTAGTCTTTAAGTACCATTTAGATTTCTTTTTGGAAGACATGAATGTTACATGTAACTATGTGCATGAGTTCTCTAATGTATGGAAAGTGATGTGTGGTTGCAGCAAATTACAGCATGAAATATAACTATTATCTTGATAGATTTTATTTTATTTTTTTAAATTGGTCTTTGAGGTTGGTTCTTGAAGTTTTTGTATAAGCATTTAATCACTGATCTTGGTGGTGTACAAAATAAACAAAATGTAGTGTTCTTCCAAGTGATAAAATATCTGCACACTCCTACTGGAAAGTGTGCTTGAGGTCTTAGATCCAGAACCATTTCAGACACAGAAGTGTTCATAAAGGTGCCTACACTCCAGTCCCTTCCAGGTGTACGTGAAAATGGGTGCATAGTTCTTGACTCAGTCAGGTGGTTACTGGTGGTTTGTTAACAGAGGCTTGTGAGCTTTGCCAAGCTTTTCTTTGGTTTAGCATTCTTCATTTTTCTTTATACCATCTATGGCTTCTCCATAAGCTGATGGGCTGCAAATTTGACCTTTTATGGGGAACTATTCTGTCATGTAGTAGACGTAAGAGATAGCTTATGGATATATTCCTGGGAAATGCTTGATTCTGTAGAAATAATTGGCATTTTTCTGAAAGGCAGCTGTTGGAGCATTTACTAGTGCAGGAAATCCAACTTAAAATCTCACAGACAATCAGAAGTCAATGTTGTGTAAGAATGTTTTTGCAATTTTGAAATCCAGCTGCAATTTTGGGAGGTCAAGACATCTAATTCTTCATTTATATTTCCAATATATCTTGTGAGTATTTGCTTGAGAAAAGTTGTGACAGTAGTGAAATGTTTCTTTCTTAATCTAGAAGTATTTTATTCTTTCTAGCAAGCTTTAGAGAACAGTGGGTTGTCTTCAATTCCCGTCTCTGCACATTCTACTGACTGCAGCCAAGCTAAGACTCCTGGGACCCAGGATCAGAACCCAGATGTCCAGACTCTTTCAAATCATCAGGCTGACTCTAGTAATGTAGAACAAGATAAGGAGCAAGAGAGTACAGATAAATTGGATAAAAAGGAAAAAAAGTTTATTAAGAAGAAGTCATCATTTTTACCTGGTAATGTTGCCACTGCTTGCTGCTTTTTGTGCTGTAAGGTCTATAGTAAGTGTGGGTGTGTTGATGGCTTTATAAAGGAATTTCCCAAAATGTATTGTGGATCAGTTACAAACTTCGTTTACTCTCGTCTAAACCACAGTATGTGTAGAAGTTGTGATCAATAGTATTTATGACTTTCATTATCCTGATGCAAAACCATGTCAGAGTGTCATTAAGTGAAGTTACGCTGTCAGATCTTCTAGATTTAAACCAGTGGAATTTATGGAAAAGGACAAAAAAGAAAGAATATTAATCTTTTGGGGGAGGGGTTTTGTTTTTGTTTCCCCCCCGCCCCCCGCCCCCTTCTTCCTTCTGTCAGAAGGATTGGGTTTTTATGGTGTGTCCCAGATCAGAGTTCTTGGAAGCACTACTCTTACTCTTTGGAAGTGAGGCTTCACAGAGGCAGAAGTGCAGTACGACTGCGTCATGCAAATCTTCACTGAACTCGGCCTTGTAGGGAAGGATGAAGGTTGGCACTGTGGATAATACTTCATGTCACCTATGTTGGAAATCATAGTACTTATGTGAAATTACATGTTAATATTGCACCTCCGTACTTTACTGTGGTTATGCAAGCCTGGATTTTGTCTCCATGTGCTTAAATGCAACTTTAGTTAGCATTAAGGTTGCTAGAAGTGGTTTGTTCCAAGCATAGCCATCATACTTCAATGACTGGCCTGGTGGAGACAGTGCTAAAATAAGCAGTCATTGAGCTCTGTCTGTAGTATCTTCATAGATACACTAATGTTACTTTTTATCTGGACAAAGGAGGCAGAAATTGATCCAAAGTTGAAAATTCATCTTGTCCAGCATAACCATGCTAAAAACCAACATTAACTTTTTTCCTCTGGTATAGTTACTACTTTGTTCCTTGCGTATAACAGTAACAACTCTCTAACTCTGACTGCAAATAGAAATAAAAGGTCTCTACTGTACAGTCAAACACAACCACCTTTATTTTTTGATAAAATAACCTCAGCATATTGATACAGTTTACAGAAAAAAAGACTATGAGAACCAATTTAAATGAATGAATATATGATAATTGAACAACATACATGAATAAAAAACTGTGGTAGGATTTAGAAGGTTCTTTTGTCAGTTTTGTCTAGAATAAGGTATCATAAAACAACTTCTGTGAAAAGGTAGCCTTAAAATGTAAATCTTTCAGAAGGACTTTTTTCTCCTGTATTAATATTGTATTTATAAGTTAACTGGTATGCTGCATTACAACTACATTCTGTATTTCTAAGTGGCATAAAAATTGTATTCTGTGAACTCAGACATTTCTTAGCTTTTTTTTTCTTCCTTTTTTTTTTCCTTCCTTTTCAGTAGTATAAAAATGTTTGAATTTCAACAGGATTCTCTTTGAGTTTTATTGTTGTCATTCCAGTCCATCACTATTTTTGTGAAGTATCTGATAGCGAAGTTAATTTTCTACGAAGTGTGTTGTAATGGCATCTATTTCACAAAATAGTTTTGTGTTTTGATTAGTTTGTGTAATATTGGTGTAGCAGAATTTCTGAACAACTGTCAAAATGTTTAAAACACATTCATTTTGATGTTCCTTATTTTAGGTTCTATACGTGAAGAGAATGGAATAAGGTGGCATGTTTGTCCGTATTGCTCTAAAGAATTTAAAAAACCAAGCGATCTAGTGCGCCACATTCGCATTCATACCCATGAGAAGCCTTTCAAGTGTCCCCAGTGTTTCCGCGCCTTTGCCGTTAAGAGTACTCTCACAGCACATATAAAAACACATACTGGCATTAAAGCTTTCAAGTGCCAATTTTGTATGAAATGCTTTTCCACCTCAGGGAGTTTAAAAGTTCACATTCGTCTACATACAGGTAAGGCCTCAAAATTGCATTTGTATTTTCTATAATGTGGGTGAAACCTTGAATGGAAAGAGAGAATTGAAGTGCTTAAATTGTAGAGATGTCTACCCTGTCACTGATATCTATTGGAGAATTAACCAGTTTTAGGGTCCTACGTAATGAACTTAATTTTTTTCATATCTTTCTAGTTTTTCATGGCTTTGGAACTTTGGGCTCTTAAAAAAGCCATGGACATTTAGTTTTCTGATGATGAGTCAGCTGTTGCTCCTTTTGAATATCACTATTGTGAGTGTATTTAATTTGTGCTTTCTAAAGAGTCATACTCTTAGAATTTGAATTCTGATTTTACCGACCCCCAGTCATTTTTCATATTTACTCTGCATCATTTCTTCCCACCCCTCTCCCACACTTTTTGATAATTTCACTGTAGCACTCAGGACTTTTTCTTTACTTCCCATTTAGTCTTCAACAATAAGCTGTTGCTTCATGTTTTTGCCAGTTTGCCTGTTTTCAGTATCGTATACTACATATTGTAAAACTCCTCCATTCATTTTGTCCTTGATTGCATCATATATGATATCTTCAATACCTGTCTTTCTGTGGCTGCTTTTCTGTCTTTCCATAGAGAAAAATGAATTTTCCACTCTTAGTGGAATACCTGGTTGTTTTCTGCTTTTCTTTGTCTTGCAGGTCAATAAGCTTTCAGCGAGATAAGCTTGTAAATCCTTCATTCCTGTTTATGTATTTATAAGTTATGCAAAAGTAGTTCGTTGGCTGTGTGCCTTTACTTGTTATAGTCAGAATCTTTAATCCATGAAATACCAATGTTGGATTCATCTGCAGAAAGTTTTTCACTTTATTTTTTGTAAACCAGTATTTTTTCAGTTACTTTAAAGTCATCCTTACTGTGTTTAAGAAGTCAGACTCATACAAAGTGGCAAAAGCCCTAGGTGGCTTGAAAAATACATAGTCCAGTGTTCATGGAACTCTAGCATGTAGTTAGACATCGTTCAGCACAATCGTTTTTCTTGTCAGAGGTGTTTGCTTCTTCCTCTGTCTAGCAGATTAGGCTTACTGGGTCAGACAGAAATTCATCTAGCCCCCTATGCTGTCCCTAGTAGCAGCATTTGAAGCCTGCATTAATGCTTCTTAGCAGTGTACACTAATTTTTGGGTTGAGGGCTTTTTGAAGCAGGTAGTACCTCTGCACCAATCAGCATGTTGTAGATTTTTGTTCCAAAGAACATAGCTAATTGTGTTTGAACCCACATGAACATACTGCTAGAGCAACCTGATATAATGAATTGAAATGTTGAGCTACATGTTGAGTAAAGTATCATATGATGTTTTAGTTACTGCACTGTGAAGAATGGTTCCTTTTCATTTTTTGTGCATTTTTTTCCATCTGTGATTTTACAGAGCTTTCTTCATAAGTCAGGCATGTTTCCTAGCCTCCTAAGTCCAAGATTTCCCCTTCAGCAGAAGCTGAAAGTTTGTCAGCTTTGCCTGTCTCTGTAACAAGTTCTCCAGTATCCTTGCCAAGGAGAAATTTCTACTGGATTTTGCATTGCAGAAGTATTTAATAAATTATTCCTGTTGGCATGCTTTTTATTATATATCATTTGTCTACGTGTTTGATTCTTTTTTCTCACAGTGTTTTTAATGGTCTGTTTTGGAAGGACATTTGCACTGCTAGCTGCAATTCTTAGGATAGCTTCTGGAATCCTTTGAAAATTGCTGTCACTTTTGCATCATTCAGTTTCCTGGTAACAGCCTTGCTTAAAGTGATGTGTTACAACCAGTTAGTAGTTCAGCAATTCCATACTTACTTTTGATTGGATTTTATAGATCTGCTGAAAACCTATTTAACAATGAACACCCTGACAGAAAACAAAGAAGAAAATACAGGAAAGATAATACATATTCCAAAATGACATTTCTAGGACAGAGGAAATAAAGTCACAAACTAATGTGGTTTTTAATTTTTTGCAGGTGTTAGGCCTTTTGCTTGTCCTCACTGTGACAAAAAGTTCAGAACATCGGGCCACCGGAAAACTCACATTGCTTCACATTTTAAACATACTGAACTAAGAAAGCTGCGACATCAACGTAAACCAGCAAAAGTTCGAGTAGGAAAGACGAATGCTCCGGTACCAGACATACCTTTACAAGAGCCCATACTCATAACTGATTTAGGTAAAGAGCAAGTAAATTCATGCTCTCTTGAGATTTGGATTTCACTGGAAAATAGAGGATACAGTTTAATCAGAGCTTACTCAGGTGCACTTTGAAATAAGTCATTGGAAAAAATCAGGCTTTGGAAAAGTGCCTTTTTTTTATAGTTTGCTTGTACTAGAATTATTGAGTAGAGTCTTTTTTATTTACAGAGAAACTGTATAATCCTTACCAGAAAAAAAGTGCATTTTTACATTACATTAGGAGAAGAGTCGAATTAGACTGTTGTTACAGAAAAGATGATGGTTCATGACCTAGATTATTCTTATGTTTATTCAGATTACATATATTAATGAGTTAGTGCGTTGTATGATTTTAGTGTATTTGTTGTAATTGACTTCAACTGAATTAGTGGTAATCATTAGTGGTAATATTTCAAAAAAGGGCAGAGTAATTCTGGAATGTGCTACATAGAGTTATTTTAATTCTGTTGTAGAATAATTGTTACAACATTACATAAACTCGTGTTTTGGAAGAAGGTAAATTGTACAACCCAATCAAGACAGTATGTCTCGTTGTCCAGTAGAGGTCAGTGTAGTGGGCAAGGCATTTACTCTTCATTGTGGTTTGACTCCTGCCTTCTCTGTTGTGTAGTCATCTTAGTATAGTAGAGTATGATATTAGTAATATCTTTATCTCATATTGATGAAATCTTTAACTCTCACTCTTTAAAGATCCTTTTGCTTTCACTGCTTCCAAGAATTACTGTATGCAAGAGAAGTGGTTATTTTGGTATCAGGTATATGAAGCTTAAATTTTCAGAGTAGCAACAAAACTTAGCCAAAAGCTTCAGATGTTTGAATCACACAATGTTTCTTTCTTGAGTAAACCCTGGAAGCAGGTACAGTCCTGTTTCTTGATTTTAAAGAAAAAGCATTCCGATACAATTGAAATCTGTGCAATGAATTTCTGGATTTTGGAAAAAACCCACAATTTAAATACTGTAAAAGTTGTTTCCTACAGGTACTGGTAGCACATGAACTCTGCTGATACTGGAATGTTCAATGTGAAAATAAGTTCCACCAGTTGTCTAGAAGGTGTCATGTTTTTCCAACCCACTGACAATATTTCCATGGTTTCCAGGAAAAAAATCTTACTTATTTTAGGCTAGTGCTAGAAACTGGCATTGTTGCTCTGTAATAGTCTTAATTTTTGAGTGACAGCTTTGAGGAAAAAAAAAGTTGATAAATATTTGGCTTCTTTTAAAAAGTTGAAATTATTCTAGAAGTCTGTTAAGAGGTCTGCAAAATGTTATGTTTGTTTCATTTTATTGCATCAGTTGATGGTATTCATTGACTAGAAAATGCAAAAATTTATTGTCATTTTTCTAGCATGTCCTGTGGTTCCAAAGATGGAACTGATAGGAGAAGGAGTATCTTTTTATTGAGTGTTCCACTTGGAACTATTTTACTGATTTGCCATATTGAGTGTAGAGCCACCTTTAACTATTCTAACAGTTTGGAGAAATGTTTCATTTATCTGAGTTGAGCAGGTTGAGTAAACAGATTGGAAGTGTTCTATTAGGAATTTCTGTTATTTCTGTTATGTATGTTGTAAGGGATTTCTGCAGTGCTTCTTCAGACCAGAACCAGTGTAACCTGGGATATGCTTACAAGTTAGCCGTCATTTCTTCTAAGAGTTAACCGAATTACTCTGCTTTTATGTGATCAAGAATAACTTGAGAGCAAATATTTGTCATACAGAGTTTCTTTTCTTCTGATTTGGAGGATTTGTATCATCTCCTGTATGCGTCTACTAATTATCATCACAGAAGAATGCCAAAAGGAATTCAGAAAGTAGGGTTGTGCGTTTGGTGGGGGGTTTTGTTTTGTTGGGGTTTTTTTGGTGGGGTTCTTTTTTGTTTTTTTTTTTTTTAAGGGCAGATATTTTTATTAGACCAGCAGAAGTTGGGGAAGATGAAGGAAATTTTGGCATATATGTATTTTTATATATATGTAAAAAGTATTATATATACACATAAACTTTTTGAAGTCTGGGACATGTAAACTTGTTCTTTTTTCATTGTTGCCATCTCTTCTCAAAATTGAGAGAATTTCCTTGTCTTCTGCTCTTTTCAGTTGCACTTTGAAGTCAGCAGAAACCCCTTGGGCATTCCTTTTTGAATATGAAATGTAGCATGCTAGATGAAGTAGCCTGAAAAAGGAAGAGAGAGCATAAAAGGAAAACCTTAGAATCATAAGGGATCTTCTGCATATTTGTTGAGATTTTGTATCACTCCTTTAGCCTTGTGTATTAGTATTGAGATGAGTACTTTTCACAGATGTATGAATGATGAGTTTGTTTACCTGAGAAATCTGCAGCTGTTCCCATTCTGTCATGGTGCTTGGGATGATGCCTTTCTGCTGGCTGCCTTCTGAGACAGACAGTGTACTCTTGGATTATAAGTTGAATGTTTAGTAGCAGGAACTTGTAACTGATTTTCCACAACTACACTTGAATGACTTCAGGAACCAGTGTATAAAGAGTATTTGATAATAATAAGTTTTTGTAGGTACCCAGAGAATTAGCAAGACTGATTAGCCAAAGTTGATTATGTACAAATGCAATAAATTTTCATTGTTTCTTTTTTTTTTTTTTTTTTTTTGCCTTTAAGTAAAGGCAAGTATATGTATCCTGGTATTTTGTACTTTTCACAAAATGCATATGAAATATTTGTCAAATTATAATGTGTATCTGGGGTACGTTGACCAAATGACATTTGCTTAAGGTGGAAGTTGGTAGAGCGAAACTGGTTAGCAATAAATTTGTAACCGTCAACTTTAAAAGAAGTTAATGCCTGTTTTGGACATACGTGAGGCTTAATGTAATGAGGTGGACCTGTGGATAAAAGAGCTATCACTAAAATAGACACCATGTACAACGGAATATATATAATGCTAAATAGATGCTGAAAGCATCCTGATTTTCTTTATATTCTTGCATACTAAAAGTTAAGTCACTTTTTTCAAATTTAGCTCTTCAGACTACTGAAACTTTGGAGTAACTTTGCAAATTTTTCCTTTATGTGTGTGTTTATGTGCGCAGGTCTTATCCAACCAATCCCAAGGAATAGCCAGTTCTTCCAAAATTATTTTAACAATAATTTTGTCAATGATGGAGACAGACCATACAAATGTTTTTATTGCCAACGAGCCTATAAAAAATCTTGCCATCTTAAACAACACATCAGGTAAAATAAATACAAAGAAGAAAGGAAATTTATGTAATGCATTTATGGAAATGTATGAAATTTGTGTAATTTCCACTGAAAAGACTTCTCTTTTTTACCATTGCTTAAGTAGTGAACCAGTGATAATTGATTCTTCTGGTGAAGCTGGAGGAGGCTTTGGACTAATTCATACTTACGTGTAGTCCTAGCAGTACAAGGCTTACTTCCATAGATGTATATTGGTAGCAAAACAGTTATCTGTTATACTACTTTATTATGGCACTTTATGTGGTGGTCGTAGCCTTCTAAGGCTACTGTAATCGTAAGCCATCCCTGATTTTTCCCAATTTTCTTGAAACTTGCTTCCTTTATCTTCCATTTCCTAGCATTCACATTGCCTTCCTCTGAACTCTCACTTCTGGGGTGCTAAACTCATAACCCTTAAAATTCTCATTGCACACTCCACAATTTTCTAACCTGTCCATGAGTCTGTTTTATATCTCGATATAGTCTGAATGGGAAATTACTCTAGCACCTCTGGAAGGAAGGATATAGTGAGTGGGACATACTGATAAAGAGTTTACCCACTTGAATATTACTTTCACAGTCTGAAAGACCGGTTGTACTGTACCTGTTCAGGGGGTGTTCAGGATGGGCACAATTCTTTTCCCAAAAGCTTTGTTATTAAATGTAGTAGTAGTAGTATATAATATGAGGAGGACTGGATATTTTTTTTTCCCCACAAAACTTCTGTGGACATTGTTTTAGTGGAACTGAAGAAAATACATGTGAATGACAATAACTAGTCTGAAAACCTAGTATATTATCTGGCATGGAAAAAATCACCCCAAGTGTTTTAATTAGGGCGAACTATGATCAGAAAAGGAGATTGGACTGTAGAACATAATTAAAACTGTCAGACAGTATTGCTTTGGACATGCTTCTGACTAGCATCACAGTCCTGCTAATGATGACATGCAGATTGTTTATTAAAGCTTTAATTTCTGGATTTTCTTAACTGAGTTTTTTTCCATCCATACAGCAGTCGTCTTAATTTGGTTTATTTTGCTAATTTTAAAATTAGTCTTTTAATAACTTCATAAATCAAAATTTTAAATCTACTTTAACTTCTGCTTTCTCTTAAAAAGGTCACATACTGGTGAAAAGCCATTTAAGTGCTCTCAGTGTGGAAGAGGTTTTGTGTCAGCTGGAGTTCTGAAAGCACATATTAGAACACACACTGGATTGAAAGCTTTTAAGTGTCTTATATGCAACGGGGCCTTCACTACTGGTGGTAGCCTCAGGCGACATATGGGGATCCATAATGACCTTCGACCATACATGTGTCCGTATTGTCAAAAAACATTCAAAACATCACTAAACTGTAAAAAACACATGAAGACTCATAGGTATGTTTACAGTGTATTTCAGTACTCCTTCCGTAAAAACTTGGAATTGCTCTGTAGCAAATGCTTGTAATTGAATAAGGATGTTTATAGGTACCAAACACTTAGGTAGCTCCAAAGGTAGAGTAAATTATGGTGTAAAATAGAAATTTATTCATGTAAATAGTTAGGATAACTGTCTTAACTGTAGCCATAAAAAGACCTTATCTTTTTTTGCAGATATGAACTTGCACAGCAACTTCAGCAACATGAACAGTCTGCCTCAATAGATGATTCTACGGTAGATCAGCAGAGCATTCATGTTTCTACACAGATGCAAGTGGAGATTGAAAGTGATGAGCTACAGCAGTCAGAAGCTGTTGCAACAGATCAGCAAGCTATTTTAGAGTTAGACCAACAGCCAGTAGTAGGCACGGAAGAAACAGCACTAGAACAACAATTGACTGATCAGCCTTTAGAACAAGATGAGGGTGAGTATTTAAAATACGATAGGTTTATAATGAGGTAATTTACAAGTTCTCAAATAACAAGTTCTCAAATTAGTCTGACTTCATAAGTTGCAATACAATGCAAGGGAACAATTAGGAAAACAGAGTAGAAACTACCTACTTAAAGTGTATTGTACAATTTCTTTCTTTCATTGGTGTTTACTGTTAAAAATAAAAAGACTGTTGAAGGTTTGCACCATTTAGTGTGTAATGAGTTAATAAGTACTACAGAGGAATATAGATAAAGGCTACAATAAACAAAGATTTAAATACCTACTCAGCTAACTTTTAAAAATTATTTTTTAATGCAGTAAAAATTCAAATGACTCTAAAATGTTGGGTTTTGAGAACAACCGAATTGTGTAGTTAATGCTGTTAATGAAATAATTTTTTCTTGATATTTTTTTCCTTCTTTCCCCCCCCTTCTTTCCCAATTTCAGATAGATTTGTGACATCCCAGCATGCTTTACAGGAAAACATCACTCAGTTTGAACAGCAAGCTATAACACAGCAGCCATTTGATCAACAGGGCTTATCACAAGGTTAGTAATAAATAAAGGTTTCTAAAGCAATTTCTATAAATCTGGCTTTACAGCATAGTTATCAAAACATTTCAGACTAACCGCAATGCAGAGAACTTGCAAAACCAGGGTTTATAGTTATTTCATATAGGCGTTTCATATTCTTTCCTTAACTGGGTTTGAAATTGCTGTGGCAGTAGGCAGTTTACACAACTTTCCCCCTAAGTATACATCCTTTTGTATTTTATAATGCTACATAAGTAATGAATTAAGATATTGTAAACATTTGGAAACTTTTCTCCCCTACAAAATATTGAAAAATGTGTAAGGCTTATGTAGCTTGCAGAGGATGAAGAAATAAATGACTGTTCCTTTTGCTTTTCACAGATGGATTTCTTGAGTTGTTTGACATGAAGCTACTAGTTTATATGTGGTTTGATGGGGTTTTTTTTTGTTTGTTTGGTTTTGGGGGGGAGACAGGGCAAGGAAGAGGGCTTTGTTCAAGGGCATTTCTCACTGTCTAGCCAGTTGATCTTTCTCCTTGTTTCTGACTCTAGCAAATAGGTCCATGTTTATGTAACTGATGAATCAGTAACTGGTATTCCATCTGCTTAAACTTCTCTGTTCTTAATTTCATTCCCTGTTTAATTGTGTAGGATCTTTTGTAAAAACGTAATTGACTGCAATCAGTTGCAAGACACTGAAGAAACAGTATAATTTGCTGCTGATTCTGATTCTCTAGGTTGTGCTGCTTTTTATGTAACTGAGGAAAAAACATAAAACACTCTGCCTTCATTAAACAAGACTGAACCTGGTCCTGTTAAAACCCCATGGATTGCTTTCATTGGTTAGCTTTTACAGTTTTCCAAATGTATCAGATGAGACTACAGGAAAAAAAAAGTGCAGTTTTTAACTGTTTCTCTCAAGAGTGGGTTGTGGGTTTTGTTGGGTTTTTATGGCTCCTTTGAATTTGAAAATCCAATATGTAAACCACGTTTTGTTATCTTATTTAGACTTCAGTTTCTATGTATGTGTATCTTCTCCATTAAATAACTGTTGAATACTGGGTGATTTCTTGGGAGGAGACTCTTCTAGATCTCACAAAACAATTTTTTCATCATCAGAAATCTGGGCTGATCATCGATACATTCTAAAATTGGTACAGAGAATCAGAACATTTGTGGTGTGTGGTTTTGTTTTTAAGTCTCATTTGTATAAGATGTCTCCTATTCTACTTGGAATCTCATCCACAGATTCCCAACTCTTTGAAGTTTTCTTGAAGATCCTGGAGCCCTTCAAAATTTTTGAATTTCAGGTAGGTAAGCATTTGCGCGGATGCATGCGTTAAATTGGTCGACCCTCTCCCTATGTCTGCATCTGTGCTTCATGCTCCTAATTTCTTTTTCCTATCAGCTAGGCAGAACATTCAAGCTTAAAACACTGTATCTTTTTTATTCTTGGTATTTTTAGGCTGTAATCTCATTAAAATATTTTGACTCCGTGTTTATTAATAAAACAATGTAGGAGTTTTAAAAAAAATCTTCAGTAGGTTTATTTTTCTTTCTTCTGTTTTTAAGAAAAAAAAAAAATGTTTTCATTTCAGACAGATGAGGCTGATCTCTAGATCTGCACAGACCTGTCAGAATTTTGTTTATTCTTTCAGATTTGTTTGTAATACTTCTACAGAATTTCTGGTTTGTTCAGAAAGATTTTCTTCTTGATATGCTCAGACTTGTGAAGAAGGGCAGATCTCGTGAAGGTGCTGCTGTATCATAATTTATTATTCATTTGAGCTAGATTTGAAAACTGGGAGGAAGGACTTGCGTTCTTTGTAGTTTACATATTCAGATGTCTTCATTTGAAGACCTTTTAGTGAAGTCAGAACAACCAAATGGATCTTTTATCAGAAAATGTCTTCGAGTTATTGAATTACCATCTGTCAACAAATATGTTTTTGTATAGATTGTCTTCCTTTTAAAGTCTCCCTGTAGGCATGGTTGAATGTTAATAATTAGTTAGCGGTGATAGGACAATGGTCTTGAAAAACTATAAGAAATCCAGATACTGTTATTCTTCAGCCCATACAAATATACCCTTTCCATCAGACTGCTGGGTTGTTATTTTATTTTTTCTTAAGAAGTTGATCTGCAATCTCAGGACTCAGAATTCCAGTTCTTTCAGTAACTACTTACACATTGATTCAGCTGGGTCTAAAAGTTGCCTAGGAAGCAAAGCTGCAGAACACTGAATTGCTAGTGACTGACCTTCACTGAGATGCATATAGATACGTTTCTAATGTTAGAAGTCAAATGATCCGTCAGTAAAGACTTCCAAGTTTGTCTAAACTAAGATACGGTATTTGCTATGAGCTACCATGCCGTTTTCTCGTACTCATGTTCCAAGACATACTTTTCCAATAGTAAACTGATTTGCAGTGTAATCTATATTTTTAGTATTTGTTAATGTAGAAAAGAATAGGTTGGGAGGCAACGAAAAACAAGCAATGCAAATGTTTGTACTGAAATAACACAAAATCCAGTTGCAAGTTTACGGGACTTTGTAGTAAAAGACTCCCCTTACTATACAGAGCTTAAGATGCTCTTTGTTCTTTGAAAGTTAACCAAAAGCTTCTGAGAAACAATATATAATGATGAAAACAAGAGCGGAAAATGAAGTTACTGAAATGCATTTTTATCTCTCTCAGACTAAATGTCTGGGTTTTGGTGTTTGGTTTGGGTTGTTTTTTTTAATACTGCAGTGTGGAAATAGTATGCTGGTACCAGATTCTTTTAGCATGCTCAAAATTGTCAGATCATTTTAAAATTTGAATGGAAATTGACCTTCATACTAGGGCAAAATGGGGAAGCGTCATGTATGTGCTTGTTACGGCATTGGTTTATATTTATTCCAGAACTACTTTTAGAAGTAGTATTTCTTTCTTCAGTTTGCCCCAGATACCTCTAAATTCAGAATTTTTCTTCCGAGCATTTTGTTGCATGAGTCTGGGAAATTTTGCAGGATGCCAATAATTGCTTTTAGTGAAACACAGTGAAGTGAAACAGGTCATAGTACAGTGACTTCTGTTTTCCTCCTTAGTTAGTAAAAATTACTTAAGAGTTGAAAAATTGCCATTTTTTAGGTAGCTGTTTCTTTGTACATTTAATGGTTACGTCCCTTTTTTTATGTAGGACATGGAAGTTATATCACTTCCTGCTGTAGTTTCTCGAGGCTTGGTTTTCTGTGTTCTCATCAAGTGTAGTGTGAATCCTATTCTTCCATAAAGGTACTTTTAAAATGCATTTGAAAACAGAAATTAGCAGCCCTCTTATCACGGTAAAGCTTTGCATCACTATTCTTAAGGCTACTTTTTTGATTTGTCATTTCACTAAAAGTAATTGAGGTGCAAGGTTCAACTTGTTGAATCTTTACTTCTTGTAATCTTGGTAGTTCTAGGAGACAAAATAATACACAAGTTGCCGCATTAGGATAAATTACAACCTGACTAATAGTGCTTTCAAAATTTGTTTACATCTGTTGGTTTTCATCCTGTGGTATAAGCAAGAGCATACAAGTAGGGTTTTTTTTTTTCCTGTATCAGTAACAGTATTCATGGGCTGTGGAAAGTGTTTTTTGGGAAAATTTGTGCTTAAACTTAACACATCCCAGGTTTTTATATACTGTAATTCATACTGTTCTTTAAGCATTGTTTTTTGGCCTTTGATACTGTGATCATCTGATGTGGGTTTGTTTCTGCCCTGTTTTCATAATCTTCATCCTTATTGTCCACTAAAGGCAAACTGCACAGAAAGAATAAAATTGCTGCCCTTATTTCAATTACTCGTACTTATGGTTTCATTTTTTTTCCACATAACATTGGTTTATTATTTTTTTTTTTTAATAGAAGTATTAGGGCTTAGAGGGGTTGATAAAAGGACACCTCTGATATCATTAAAAACCCCTGCAATTTGAGCTATACTTTCCTGGCTCTGAATCATTGATGCTATAATTTCATTCATTTGTTTAGAAAAGGAGGTGATTAAGATCTGATATTTCAGAAGAACAAAACCAAATAACATTTCAGGTTTTGATACTGGAAATGTGAATAAAAATATATGATTATTTTTTACTTTGCAGTTTGCCTTTGAGAGGCTCTACTTTACTATTATCTAAAGAGTGGGAATATGTGGAGGAGATCCATAGTAGGAGAAAAAGGGGTTACTTTATCAGAAACTGGAGTTCTCCTATTGGGTCATCTCCTCCACTCACCCGCCATCCTCCCCACTGAGCTTTGCATCCTTGTGATCGGCTTTCAGTGTAGTTAAGGGAGCGTGGTACCAACGTGGATAAAGGGAGATGGGTCAACCTGTTTGACACATGCATGCTTACATACAAGAAATTCAAAATTTCAATGGCTCTAAGGTAATTGTGGCACCCTGAAGAAACTTCAAACAGTGTTTTTCTGTGGAGGAGATTTTCCAATAGAATTCCAGCTAATGGTAAGTAGCCCTATTATGCATATTATGTAGATGCCAGAAATATTCGTGTATTTTGACACTCAACAGTGAAGAGTATAAAATAAGTATTACTGTATGGTAATACCACTTAATCTATTTTGAAGGTAGTCTTCGAAAATATGTGGTGTTATTCAAAATCCAGTTCAGTGTGTTTTCCAGGTTTATGACTCTTCGATTTCTGGCAGGTTTTACAGTGAATGATAGCTACAATCAACAGACTCAATTTCCAGCTGTACAGCAGCTGCAGGATTCAAGCACACTTGAATCTCAGGCTCTTTCAACGAGTTATCATCCACCAGCCCTTCTTCAGGTTCCAAATACAGACACTATTAATGTAGTAAGTACTGCTGGAAGGCAGAATTCTGTGTTCAGTGATGAGTTTCTTTGAACTATTTAATCAGTAATTAGGCAACCTTAAAAGTCAGAAAAGTTTTGTGGTATCTTTTCTAGATTGCTTATGTTTAACAACTGGAAAATCAAAGGGTGGGTGGAGGATAAGTGACCTTGTTACATGTTTCTAAAAAATGAGTTGTACATTTAGATTCTTTAGCCTTAAAAAAGAATATAGTGCTGTAAAGTTGTATTGCAAGTCTAAAACTAAGGAAAAGACCTAATGTTATAAAAGAATTTTACATTATTGCACTATATGCTGTCCTGGTTATTGAGTTCATATTGATATAGATATGATCAAGCAATAAAAATAACATCAAAATGTGTAGTGATCAATCATGGAGCTTGCATATTGCAGTTTATGGTATTCTATTGTCATTCTCATTTGGTTAAATCTATAGAAGAACTTAATTGCTAAAAATACAGCTTAAATACAACTTTTTATAATGGTAGCAATACCTAGCATAGTGAACATCTGTAGTAATGTGTTTACCATGATGACCTGAATGAATTATTGTCCTTTCATGCTTGTTTGTAAAGGACAGATGTCAGTTAGAGAACTGAAGTGGATTTTAGGATCTGGAAGAGCCTACAGGCTTTGCGGTTTTCTTAATTTTAAAACATGCTGGCATTCTCGAGGATTATTCTGTCATGGTTTATGCTTAAAAGGAGAATCTGTTAAAAATATAGTGAAGTCTCAGCAACACTGTGCATTTTTATATGTAGCATGGGGCTCTGTACTGTTTAAAATGGCTGCTTCGGTGTTAAATTTAACCCCTCAAACACTAGAAAATCTGCAAGACTTGGGACATGATTCACAGGGAGGTGTAAGTGCATCATTTTGTCTGTTTCTTCCAATTCAGCAGATGCACATTTTGCTGCTTTCCTTCTCACTATGAAGGAGTAAGATACCGTATCGCACTCTTTTATTTTTTTACAGAAATGTGTGAAAGCATAAATTTGATTACTTGTGTTGACTATGTAAGTGCTGTAATTTTTATTTGCCTGTTTGTGTGACTTTTAGTATTGCGTTACTGCAATTTACTTGACGCTTTGATTTCTAGACTACCCGCTTGATACAAGACCAGTCATCACAAGAAGAACTTGAACTGCATGCCCAACGGCCTCATTTTCTTGAGGATAATGAAGATCAAAGCAAGCGTTCATATAGGTTTGTTATACTTCTAGGTTCTGTCACAGAACTTCTTGAATATTTTATGGGTAGTAATTATATGCAATTAATGAAAACAATTTTTTTCTAATAGGTGTGAATATTGCAACAAGGGTTTTAAGAAATCCAGCCATTTGAAACAACATGTACGATCACATACTGGTGAGAAACCTTATAAATGCCAACTCTGTGGCCGTGGCTTTGTTTCCTCAGGAGTTCTTAAGTCACATGAGAAGACCCATACAGGTAACAGCGTATACTAGCTCCATATTAGCCTAAGTTACATTTGGGTTTTGTATATATCCTGTATAAGTAAACTTAAATGGCATGCTACTTATTTGTTTCTGTTACTTCAAGGAGTTAAAGCATTCAGCTGTAGCATTTGCAATACCTCCTTCACAACTAATGGCAGCCTTACCAGGCACATGGCAACTCACATGAGCATGAAGCCTTACAAGTGCCCGTTCTGTGATGAAAGCTTTCGAACAACTGTTCACTGCAAAAAACATATGAAAAAACATCAGGCGGTCTCCTCAGCTGTAGCAGCAGCTACAGAAACAGGAGGGGGAGGTAAATTATTTCAATTTTATTCTTACAGTCCTTACTACATAACAAGTACAGATGTTTCAGTGGATTATGTGAATTCTTTAACAGTAATGTTAAAAATTGGCCTTCCAGAATGGATAATGTCTAATATCCAGAGCCACTGAAACTGCTCTGTTATGTAAATTGTTTAAAGAAATCAGTTTTCCAGGAGTCTGTCCAGTGTATTCAAGGTATTGTACATTAAATTGTTATTTTAGTGTGTCACGAACGTAGAACTTAATTTTTTTTTGTGCTAAATTACTTATACCTGTATTTAATTACTGTAAAAATCAGAATTATAAATCCAGCTTTATTTAAAAGAAGTACAGACATGAGGAGTTAGACCTCTGAAAGAGATTTGAGTCCAAGCATGTAATGTAGTGGCCAGGTGTTTATTATTAAACCCTTCTATTTTTGTCATTTCAGCTGACAGATTAAACTAAACAGACATGTGCTGTTTTGTTTTGGGTTTGATTATTATTTTTTTTTAAATAGTTGCATGTGAAGATGATGATGAAAACTCTGAAAGAACATCCAGAAAATCTCGTCCTGGTGTCATAACTTTTACAGAAGAAGAAACAGCAGAACTGGCGAAGATTAGGCCTCGAGAAACTGCCACTGTCTCAGAAAAGGTTCTTGTCCAGTCTGCTGCAGAGAAAGACAGAATTAGTGAGATCAAAGATAAGCAAGCAGAACTGGAAGCTGAGCCCAAATATGCCAACTGTTGTAGTTATTGCCCCAAGAGCTTTAAAAAACCCAGTGATTTAGTCAGGTAAGGAATGGAAAAGTTTTGTGTATTTTCAATTTTCCAAATTGTTCTCCAGTAACCTAGCAGTAACAGTTTCATGTAACACCTTATGCCTAAGCTAAAGTTTGACTTTCATCTGTATACGTTTTTTCAGAATGATCTAAAAGTATGTTTCAAAATATTACATATTCTGAATGTGACTGAACCAGTCTTTTCATATTTCTTTTCCTGCAGTATTAAAATGATTATTATGAAGTTTTAGAGTCAGTTACTTTTTCTTGCTATAGGACTTGCATGTAAAAACATGTAAAAGTCAGTTTGAAAAAAGGCAAATACTTCAATCATCATTTTTATTAGTTCTGCTTAATGTAATGTTAATGTAAGTATT
Source organism: Nestor notabilis (assembly GCF_000696875.1). Taxonomy (NCBI): domain Eukaryota; kingdom Metazoa; phylum Chordata; class Aves; order Psittaciformes; family Psittacidae; genus Nestor; species Nestor notabilis. The sequence continues at coordinate 84,643 of NW_009940404.1, read as the reverse complement.
CAGTTCTGAAATTAGTAAGATACAAAATAAATCTTCTATAAACGGACATAAAAGTAGAGATTCACATATACATGTATTCTGGAATTATTAGGCATGTTCGTATCCACACTGGAGAGAAGCCGTATAAGTGTGAAGAATGTGGAAAGAGTTTCACTGTAAAATCCACTCTGGATTGTCATGTTAAGACGCACACAGGTCAGTAAGATTTTTAATGTCTTTGTTTAGGAACTGGTTACTTTCACTTTAAAAATTTTCAATTTTACTGTTTGTTCTGCTAAGTAAATTGAAAAATCAGAGTACAAAAAATGTAAGCACCTGGCTATTTGAATCGTGCATGTTGAATATAAAAAACAAATTTCTGTAATATTTAAGTTTGTACAGTATTTTCTTTGTATTCTTGAAAGAGGTCCAATTTTATTAGTAGTATTTTTCAAGCCCAATTTTCTGTAAATTAGAATCATGGAAGGGTTTGGGTTGGAAAGGACCTTAAGATCATCTAGTTCCAACCCTCCTGCCATGAGCAGGGAGGGACACCACACACTAAACTATGTCGCCCAAGGCTCTGTCCAACCTGGCCTTGAACACCGCCAGGGTTGGAGCATTCACAACTTCCTTGGGCAACCTATTCCAGTGCCTCACCACCCTCACTGTAAAGAACTTCTTCCTTGTATCTAATCTAAACTTCCCCTGTTTAAGTTTAAACCCATTACCCCTTGTCCTGCCACTACAGTCCCTAATGAAGAGTCCCTCCCCAACATCCTTATAGGCCCCCTTCAGACATTGGAAGGCTGCTATGAGGTCTCCACGCAGTCTTCTCTTCTCCAGGCTGAACAGCCCCAACTTTCTCAGCCTGTCTTCATATGGGAGGTGCTCCAGCCCCCTGATCATCCTCATGGCCCTCCTCTGGACTTGCTCCAACAGCTCCATGTCCTTTTTATGTTGAGGACACCAGAACTGTACACAATACTCCAAGTGAGGTCTCAAAATACTCCCAAGTGAGTAAAACTAACTCTTTAAATCTTTAATACTTGTTTTCATCTTACCATCAAGCTTCTGTAATAAAGTTCAGTAAACCAATCCTGAACTAATTAGTTTCTAAACCAGCCTACAGTTTTGCTGTGGTGCATTATAAGCTTTTTTAAAAAATGCAAAAAAAGATAGAAAGCTTTTAATGCTGTAATATGTAATTATTTTGCATATGGAAGCTCCCTCTTCAATTCCAGCGTATTTGTACTTTCTACTGTTGTTTAGTAAGAAATGCTACTCTTGTGTCTTATACCAGTTCTCTGTGTAATTTAGTATCTTGTCTTAGGCAGTAGTAGATGCTAAGGATAATGAAAAGGACAAAGCAGGGTTTTGATCATTTGATCATGCTCCTCCAGGTTCAAGCAGTTTGCAAGTTGTGGGACTCTCAACTAGAAATTGTACATTTTTAGTCACTACCTTTTATTGGAATATTTTTTATTATTTTACCCAGTCATTTTCTGAACCTAGAAAAACTAAGTAAAACTGAGGGGCTTCCAGTAGATCAAGCAGTAATGAATTCCTTGGTTCAAATTTGTTTTTCAGTGTGCCATTTGAGTTTGTTTGAGAAATAATGGGAAATTGTTCCCAGTTTTTCAAGCTTTTTACTGATTTTATTTCTATTGATTTTGCAGACTTTTTAATAATATAAAAGAGAGCTTTGTAAATTATTATTTCAATATCTTTAACAGATTTTTCCATCCTGTTGTTCAGCCTCTCTTCTACATTATATAGAATTTTGAGTACCTTGGGTCTTCACTCATGTGCTTAAGAGAACTCCCTTGCTGACCTTGTGACTCCCTTCAGCCTTGTGAAATTTTCCCATATAATCCTACCTTTTGTTTTCAGTCTTGTAACTATTTTCTTTAGTTCATGAAAGGACTCTTTCATCCTGTGACAACAATTGTTTTATGGTCCTTTCACATAAAACTGGTATAAAACTCCAAAAATCCAGATACAGTCTTGTCAGTGAAAATCTGGTCTCCTTCAAAGAGCTGACATGCATTTGTGAAGTGTAATTTTCACTACAAAGCTACATTTGATCATGTGGGGGTTTGGAATTTTTTTTCCATTTTCTTTCATAATTGGGCCAGCTTTTGTTGGATTAACATGAAGATTAACTGGTGTGTTAACAGTTGAGTCCAGATTGCTTTCTGGAAGGCTGTTTTAATCTGTGGGCAAAGACCGACAGCTCATAGTTCATTGGTTTTATGTTGAGCCATACTTATTTTATTTAAAAGAGCAATAAAAAAAAAGAACAGTGTGATTGTAACTCTTCTAACAGCAGTTCTGTTTGAAAAGCTATTCTGCTTCTGTTGGCTGGATAGGAACTACCTGACTTCATCTGTAACAAACACTGATGCAAAGAATTAGTTTGACATTCTACTGTAGCTTCTATTGTATCTCCACCTTTCAAAAGAGCAGGCTGGCTGGAAGTTTTTTTTATGAGATACATGGTTATATTATATGTATGAGAGATAATATATGAGATATGATCTTTAAGGCCCCTGCCAACCCAAACCATTCTATGATTCTCTGGTTTTCTGGCTGAATACTTAGCTTGTGTATCCTGATGTAGCATTATAGCAGGGTAACTGAAGTCACACAGTATTGTATTTTTGCTTGCATTACTTTAATTTCCTGTGTATGTAACAGCTGTTGTTAATGTTTTCCTTCGGAAGTCAGTAGTATGGCATAATTGTAGATGACCAGCGAGACCAGTAGGTCAAAGGAGTTGATCCTGCCCCTCTACTCTGCTCTTGTGAGACCTCACTTGGAGTATTGTGTCCAGTTCTGGTGTCCTCAACGTAAAAAGGACATGGAACTGTTGGAGCAAGTCGAGAGGAGGGCCACCAGGATGATAAGGGGGCTGGAGCACCTCCCGTTTGAAGACAGGCTGAGAAAGTTGGGGCTGTTCAGCCTGGAGAAGAGAAGACTGCGTGGAAACCTCATAGCAGCCTTCCAGTACCTGAAGGGGGCCTTATAGGATGTTGGGGAGGGACTCTTCGTTAGAGACTGTAGCGACAGGACAAGGGGTAATGGGTTTAAACTTATAACAGGGGAAGTTCAGGTTAGATACAAGGAAGAAGTTCTTTACAGTGAGGGTGGTGAGGCACTGGAATAGGTTGCCCAAGGAAGTTGTGAATGCTCCAACCCTGTCAGTGTTCAAGGCCAGGTGGGACAGAGCCTGGGGTGACATGGTTTAGTACAAGGTGTCCCTGCTCATGGCAGGGGGGTTGGAACTAGATGATCTTAAGGTCCTTTCCAACCCAAACCCTTCCATGATTCTATGAAATAAAACACACTTGATTTTACGATATTTGGAAGCAGTGCTGACTTGGCATTTGCCAATTGTGTTTGACTTCTTACCCCAATTTGTGATCATCTTCTCTCCAAGTTTCCCTTGTGGCCACTAACTCCCTGTCCTTAGATACTTTTACATTCTATTTCATCCATCTTTCTTTTTTATCAGATTCCTAGTATTTATACAGAAAGCCCAAGAGTAAGGTCATAATCTGACTGATTGAATATTTTCATGCTCTGTTTAAACAGGACTTCAGATGTTCATTTTGTTCCTCACTTTTTTTTTTTGTTTGGGTTGGTTTTGGTTTTTGTGGCTTTTGG